>NC_091951.1:3430738-3633280 GCF_031021105.1 Erythrolamprus reginae
CAAAGAACTCAATGAGAGTGAAAGTGAAAGTGGTTTTCAGATTTGCCCATTTTCTCACCTAAAATTAGGACTTGTGTGACGCGCAGCCATTTAACTTAGTGCTTATCTCTGCTTTGGGAACAATGGAACAGAATATCTGAGTTGGTAGGGATCTTGGAGGTCTTCTACTGCAACGCCCTGCTCAGAGAGGAACATTTCTGATAAGTGGCTGTTCAATTTCTTCATAAACACCTCCAGTGCTGGAGCACCCACAATTTCTAGAGGAAAGTCATTCCACAGATTAATTGTTCCAGTGCTGGGAAATTTCTCTTTTTACATGTAGGTTGGTTCTCTCCTTGAATAGTTTCCACCCATTGCTTCTTGAACCTACCACTGTTGAGCCAGGTGTCACCTATTTTATGCCTGTGCCTTTCGTTCTTTCCTGAACGTTACATTTTTTTCAGTTTCGATTTAATTTGTTAGATGGGGCCCAATGTATTGATTCTTCTATATCTTGAGCTTATCTTCTGGAGTGTTGTTATTCCTGTCAATTTGGTCTTGTCTGCAGATTTGATGAGTTCCCTTCTATCTTGTCTAAGTCATTGATGATGAAAAGAAATCTTGCAAATCCTCCTATTATTTTTTTCCATGTTCAGGGGAGTCTTGTGTCCTTCGAGGAGGTGGCTGTGTCTTTCTCTGAGGAGGAATGGTCTCAGCTGGATCCTGACCAGAAAGCGCTGCATTCGGAAGTCATGCTGGAAAACCATAGGAACGTGGTCTCTCTGGGTAAGAGTTTTCTAGTCCCCAATCAAAGAGTTCAAAAAGACAGATTATAATTAGTTTTTTTAATTTTAAAAAACAGTAATCAGATTTATTTATTTTATTTTTATTTTATTTTTTATTTTTATTTTATTTTATTTTATTTATTTATTTATTTTAATTTATTTTATTTTATTTTATTATTTTATTTTGATTCTGAGTGAGATTTGCATATATAGTGTTCTGTCGGGCTCTCTGGTAGAATCCTCCCAAAAATTCACAGACGTTTGAAAATCCAAAACAATGTTCTTTATAATGAAACTTCACTTAAACCAAGCCCTCTTTTGGTATAGCAAAGAGCACTCGTCTCCAAACAAACTGGTAACTTGTACAAGTCCCTTATCAGTTCTGTGATACTTAGCTTGCAGCTGTGAGGCAATTCACAGTCCTTCTTCTTTCACAAAGTGAAACACACTTTGCTCTGGTTTAGTTTCAAAGCGGGGAAAAATCAGCACACAAAAGGTCAAAGTCAGTAAAGCAGTCACGAAACACCACGATCAGATAATCCTCCACAATGGCCAAACCCACAGGCTGCTATTTATAGCAGCCTCACTAATTCCCACAGCCCCACCCAACCACAGGTGGCCTCATTTTCTTTGATAATAATCTCTCAGTTGTTGCTGCCTATGCATCGCTCTCCACATGCGTGGCTGTATCATTAACTCTTGTTCTGAATCCAAGGAGGAGCTAGATAATTGATCTCCTTCTGAGCTGTCTGCCACACTCTCCTCCTCCCTGTCACTCATGTCTTCTTGGTCAGAGGAGCTTCACCAGCAGATTCCACTGGGGCAAAACAGGCATGCAGCATGTGGATGTCTCCCCCACATCCACAGTCCTTGGGGCAGGAGCTGGGCCAGAGCTAACCACAACATATAGATAGATAATTGTAAAGAAAGATACATTTTCCAGATATTTTCAAAGCTTTCATGACTGATGAATATAGAAATCATCATGCTTATATCACACCACTATAAGCATGCAAGTATACAATCTAATTGAATTTTGAGAAGGAAGGAAATGCGCTTGGCTTTCTATATTTTGATGGTTTTCTCTAACTTTGTCATCATTTTCATTTCCCTTTTGCTTTGAAGGTCATAACTGGCAGCAGAATCAAGATCCCTGTGAACTGTTCCAACTGATCAATGATAAAAATGGAAGGGAGAAGTTTGGAATTGGAATGAAATTCAAAAGCCATGAGAGAAATCAGTCAAACAATTGGAATCAGGAAAGCTCATCTTCCACTGATGCTCCAATGCAGGACATTTTTCTCCAACAAGAGAAAATAAGGAAAAAATATACTGGGAAATTTTTGAAGCTAATGAAACCTAAAGTACAGGTAAATGAACATCATTTAACCCAAAAGAAAGGGGAAGATTCTATAAGAAGACACACCGGACCAAATTACAATAGGACATCCATCCTTTCTCTTGGAAATAACTTCCTTTCATCTCAAAAAGCGATTGACACAAAAGAGAAGCCTTATAAATGTTTGGAATGTGGAAAATGTTTTAGAAGAAGTGGGCATCTTACTTCTCATGAAAGGATTCACACAGGGGAGAAGCCGTATAAATGCACGGAGTGTGGAAAGACCTTTGCCCAAAGAGGTCATCTTATTTGCCATAAAAGGATCCACACAGGGGAGAAGCCGTATAAATGCATGGAGTGTGGAAATACCTTTGCTCATAGCAGTACACTTACTATCCATAGAAGGATCCACACAGGGGAGAAACCATATAAATGCATAGTGTGTGGAAAGACCTTTGCTCAGAGAGGTAATCTTATTTCTCATAAGATGATCCACGCAGGGGAGAAGCCGTATAAATGCGCGGAGTGTGGAAAGACCTTTGCTGAAAGACGTCATCTTATTTCCCACAAGATGATCCACGCAGGGGAGAAGCCGTATAAATGCGTGGAGTGTGGAAAGACCTTTGCTCTGAACAGTACACTTACTATCCACAAAAGGATCCACATGGGGGAAAAGCCATTTAAATGCTTGGAGTGTGGAAAGACTTTTGCTCAAAGACGTCATCTTATTTGCCATAAAAAGATCCACACAGGAGAGAAACTGTCTAAATGCTTGGAGTGCGGAAATACCTTTGCCCATAGAAGTACAGTTACTCTCCATAAAAGGATCCACAGAGAGGAGAAACCATCTAAATGCAAAGAGTGTGTGAAGACCTTTGCTCTGAGCAATAGACTTACTATTCACAAAAAGATCAACACAGAGAAAACGCCATTTAAATGCACAGAGTGTGGAAAGAATTTCCTTATAGATATAATCTTATTTCCCATCAGGTGATTCACACAGGGAGAAGCCTTATGCATGCATGGAGTGTGGAAAGACCTTTGCTCAGAGCAGTGGACTTAGAAACCACAAAACAATCCACTTAGGAGAGAAACCTTATAAATGCACGGAGTGTGGAAAGACCTTTGCTCAAAGAGGAAATCTTATTTCCCATAAGAAGATCCACACAGGGGAGAAGCCGTATCAATGCATGGAGTGTGGAAATAGGTTTGCTCGGAGCAGTGGACTTAGAAACCACAAAAAGGTCCACTCAGGAGAGAAACCGTATAAATGTATGGAGTGTGGAAAGACCTTTGCTTATAGTAGTGGATTTAGAATTCACAAAATGATCCACACAGGGGAGAAACCATATAAATGCAAGGAGTGTGGAAAAACATTTGCTCAGAGCAGTAAACTTAGAAGCCACCAAAAGGTCCACTCAAGGGAAACGATATAAATGCATGTAGTGTGGAAAGACGTTTGCTTATATGAGTGGACTTAGAAGCTCCATAAAGATCCACTCAGGACAGTGTCCTTTGTCATGGTGCTATCGGATGCGAAAATTGTGGCTCCGTGAATTCACCCCAAATCCCTTCGTTGGAGGGTCACCTAAGGGCTGGAATCACCTTGTATAGGTGATGAAGAGTGGAGGGGTGCCCTGTAGGTTGTGCTTGATCCAGGGCTAATTTCCTCCCATGCAATGAAACAGCAGAAGAAAAAAAGAACGTGCTGTAGTCGTCTGTGAACAGTGACTGGAACTGGATGAGGTGACTCTTTTTCTCTTAAACAAAACCTAAAAAAAAAAAAATACAGTAAACTCTGGAAAAGGGACTCTTTGAAGAGTTGGTTTGCGGCAAACTGTTACAGAGATCCAAAAGAAAAGGATATTAAGAAGAGAGCGCAAAACTTTTAAAAATATAGAAAGGTTGGATCACTTACCTTTTTTGGGCAATAAGGCATTTTAAAGTGCTAGAACTACTTGTTAGAATTTTGATTATTTGTTTGAATTAACACAACAGAACTTGTTGGAATTTATGCAGTGTTGAAGTTAAGCAGAAAGCGCCATCTACTGGTGAATGGAATACATTATACTCCTTTAACCCTGGGGAAATAATGGTAAGACAGACGAGAAAGTAGAAACAACATCTGGAGGATTGCTGTTCTATCTATTGTTTTATATTTAACTACTCCCTGACTCCTGGAGCTCAAATGGTCAAAATACTGAAGACATCTAAGTAAAGTGACTTTTCAAATATCAGAAGTTAGGATTGAATTTATGGAAGAATTTGGAAATTTTCCTGGATTACCTAAAAATTCACTATTTGTGGGATATAAAGAACTTTATTACTCTATTCCTGGAGGAGCAAAAACAGGAGTGGGTAAATGGTTTCCAGATTGACTGTCTGAAAGCAAAGATAATTGAGACTCTGGGAGCAGTGATAGACCATTGACAGGCTACTACTAAGCGATGTTTGGACATTTTTTAAAAAGGCAAGATGTTTTGGGGGGGGGGGGTTGCAAAAATAATTGGTGCTGATGTTCCAAAGCATTTATGTTTCATAACAAAGAATCACAGGGAGATGATGTGTTGTGGTTGGCTCTGGCCCAGCTCCTGCCCCAGGGAATGGGGAGGTGGATTCAGGGGAAAATTCAACATGTCACAGGCCTGTGTTATTGCCAACAGAATCAGTTCAGAGTTTAGTTTCCTCGGACAAAGAAGAAGGTGGGAGTGACTCGCCAGAGGGGGGCTTGGCACATAGCCCAGGCAGTCAATCTCCATTATCTTCCATTGATTCGGATGAAGACGTCTTGGACCTACGCAAGCACAGAATTATGCGTAGAAGAGACCACGTAAGGACATATTAGAGGAGATAAGAGAGGCCACCTGTGTTTGGGTGGAGCTCCAGTAATTAGGGTTGCTGCTATAAACAGCAGCATGTGGGTTTGGCTGTTGTGAAAGAGTATGTGATCGCAGTTCGTCAGGAATCCTGTGTTGCTGGTTTCTGGACTTTGTTGATTTTTCACGCCTTTGAAAACAAAGCAGAGCAACATGTGTGTGTGTGTCTCACTTCCTTGGAAGAAGAAGGGGTGCGGAGTTTCTTCACAGCTGCTAGCTAAGTACTTAATGATTGCTTAAGGTTAATTGTACAGACTATCTGGTTGTTTTGGGACGAGTGCTCTTTGCAATACAAAAAGAGTGCTTAGTTTATTTTGAATTTTGGGATAAAGAACATTGTTTTGAATTTTCAAACGTGTGTGTGTGTGAAATTTGTACCCTTGAATTTTCGGGAGGCTCCTACCAGAGAGCGACCCCGGCTCTCTGGAACCAACCCCCCCAGAGATTAGAATTGCCCCCACCCTCCTTGCCTTTCATAAGCTACTTAAAACCCACCTGTGCCGCCAGGCACGGGGGAACTAAGATTCCTTTTCCCCCCAGGCCTTTACAATTGTATGCATGGTATGTTTGTATGTATGTTTGGTTTTTTATATTAAGGGTTTTTTAATTCGCTTTTAGTATCGGATTATTATTGTACACTGTTTTATTGTTGCTGTTAGCCGCCCCGAGTTTTCGGAGAGAGGCGGCATATAAATCCAATAAATAAATAAATAAATATAATATAATATAAATAATATAAATAAATAATATAAATAAATAAATAAATGGGAAGCTAGAAAGTGCATCAGAAGGGATAATGAATAATGACCAAAAAGTCCAGGAAATAGAGGAGACCAGGGGAAAAGATAGAATGGACAAATCCACAAACAAAACAAGGAGCTAAAGAGAAAGCAATAAAAATTAATGAAGCAATTCAGGGAAAGTACATGCTAAAAGACGAAATAATTATTTTGGACAAAAAAAAATTTTTTTGAAAAGAAAATGGAGAGTCGTGCAGATCCTCTGGAGGATTGACAACAAAAGATGGTAAAGGTGGAAGAAATACTTAAGCACGAAAGATGTAGATGAAGAAGGCAAGCCAAGGGAGGAATTTGGGAGGCAAGTCAAAAAAGCAAATAATTGAAGTATTAAAATGAGCAACAGATGATGGATAGAGGAAATATTTTATAACACAAGATTGCCATTAATAGAAGCTAAAATAGAGGCAGACACAAGAAGGGGGGAATAATAAAATGCATATTTTATATAATATATTAAAAGTACTGTATATACTCGAGTATAAGCCGAGTTTTTCAGCCCAAAAAATGGGCTGAAAAACACAGCCTCGGCTTATACTCGGGTCATTGACAAAGTCACCACATGAGGGCGCCATTGCTTGAGCCAGAGCGAGGAGGCACCAGCTTTTGTCCCCTCTCGCACCCTGTAGTTCCTCTCCCTAGCTCAAGCAGAGGCAGCCATTTGCTCCAACCGAGAGGGGAAAAAAGCAATGGTGAGTAACTATTCCTTGCTCTCTCTGCATTGGTATTTTGTGGTAGTTGCTGTCCTTGCTTGGATAGGATCTAATAATGTGTTATGAGGCAGAACTAGACAGGAATTCTTTTTCTATCTGTCTATCTTTCTATCTATCTATTTTTCTATCTAACTATTTTTCTATCTATCTATCTATCTGTATCTATTTCTATCTATCTATCTATTTTTCTATCTGTCTGTCTATCTATCTTTCTATCTATATCTATCTGTATCTATCTATCTATCTATCATCTATCTATCTATCTGTATCTATTTCTATCTATCTATTTTTCTATCTATCTATCATCTATCTATCTATCTATCTATCTATCTGTATCTATTTCTATCTATCTATTTTTCTATCTATCTATCTATCTATCTATCTATCTGTATCTATTTCTATCTATCTATCTATCTATCTATCTATTTTTCTGTCTGTCTGTTTGTCTATCTATCTTTCTATCTATATCTATCTATCTATCTATCTATCTATCTATTTGGTTTTCTATGCTGATAACCTCACAGCAGCTAATGCTGAAGCTCTTCTTTGGATACACTTATTTGTTTGTTTGTTTGTTTGTTTATTTAATTGGATTTGTATGCAATCCCTCTCCAAGGACTCAGGGTGGCTCACAGCATATATAAAAACAGAACAATAATGTAAATCCAATTAATGATGAGAAGGAATCCAGTTTTGAAGGATTTTAACTCTTAGGTTTTAGCTTTGTTCCTGATCGAGCTACTTTTTTTACTTTTTAATTTATTGTTAATATTGTTAATTTGTTTACCCTCTTTTAAATTTACAGAGCTAGTTTACTGGTTTTCTTTAAAATAAATATTCTAAAACATGTCTCAATTAATGTAATTTTATTGTTTTCCATTTTTATAAGTTACCAGTAGCCACTGCATTTTCTAACCTCGGCTTATACTCGGGTCAATACGTTTTCCCAGATTTTGTGGCAAAAATTGGTGCCTCGGCTTATACTCGGGTCGGCTTATACTCGAGTATATACGGTAATAGTTAGATATAAAGATTGGGTGTCAAAAATGGTGACATGACATGAATACCAATACAGTGATACCTCGTCTTATAAACCCCTCGTCATACAAACTTTTCGAGATACAAACCCGGGGTTTAAGATTTATTTCAGAGACGACGTAGTTGTAAATTTCCTAGATTTAGTATTTGAAGTCTGGAGGAGTAGGATAATTTGTCACGTGAGGAGGAGTGAAGGCTCTTCTTGTGAAGTATTTCTGGACTCCTTCGATGGTATTAATATCTGATATGCAGTATGGATTCCACACAGGTGAGCTATATTCTAGAATAGGTCTGAACAATGTTTTGTATGCTCTGGTTAATAAATCAGTGTTTCTAGAGAAGAAGCTACGTAAGATTAGGTTTACAATTCTTAATGCTTTTTTGGCAATGCTGTTACAGTGGGCTTTAGCACTTAGGTCATTGGAAATGAGTACTCCAAGGTCTTTGACTGAGTGAGGGTCCGCTGTTAGTTCAGTTTTACCAAGTGTTGTGGTTGGCTCTGGCCCAGCTCCTGCCCCAAGGAATGTGGAGGTGAATGTGGGGAAAACATCCACATGCCCCAGGCCTGTTTTGCTCTTGATAGAATCTCCCGACGAAGTCTCCTCTGACGAAGGAAGTGTGAGTAGCAGGGAAGGGGGGAGTTTGGCAGACAGCTCAGGAGGAGATCAATCATCCTTATCATCCCTGGATTCTGAACAAGAACGTATGACGGACCCACACATGCGTAGAGTGATGCATAGGAGAGAACAACTGAAGGATTATTACAGGAGATAAGTGAGGCCACCTGTGGTTGGTGGGGCTGCTGTAATTAGTGCTACAGATAAAAAGAACAGCGTGCTGGTTTAGCCTTGTGGAAGTTTATGTGATTCATAGTTCGTCAAGATCGTGGTTTTGCTGTTTCCCTGTTCAAGACTGTGTGTGGACTTTCTGGACTTTGGACTCAATTTCCCAGTTACTGGGTGAGAAATTGGATTGCATTTAACCTGTGCCTTGTGTGTACCTTTGGCATTTAAAAAGGGATTTTTTTTTCTGCTTTTCTATTGATAAAGACTTTTGGTTTTCCTTCTATCATGTGGTGTGTGTCTTTCTGGACTAATTACCCTGTAATTACAGGCGGTTGGGACACGCCGGCAGAACACCAAGTATGTATTTAGTATTCAGATTCTTTTTACCAATGTGTAGGACGGAGCATTTGTTGGTAGAGATTTGAAGTTGCCAGTTGTTAGACCATTCAGCTACATGATTTATAGGAAATCATTTAGCACAGTGCAGCGAAATGTAGCAGCCATGAACCATACTTTCCTCTAAGTGGAAGATAGTAAAACTTATACCTTCTACATTTCGCTGTGCTGCACGAAGTATCCCAGCAAAAACAGTGAAGGGGAAGAAAGTCAGTAGAAAGCACACAGAGCTGCCCCTTCTTCACAACAACAGAGGATCTTTTCCGCTTGGAGCTCCAAGCCATGGGATCCTCAATCTGAGTATTGTATTGGCAGTTCTGTGTTAGCAAAAACTTCAGAAGAGAAGGATTGAGGGGTAGTGATTTCTGACAGTCTCCGAATGTATGAACAGTGCGGTCAGGCGGTAGGAAAAGCGAATAGGATGCTTGGCTGCATAGCTAGATGTATAACAAGCAGGAAGAGGGAGATTATGATCCCGCTATATAGAGCGCTGGTGAGACCCCATTTGGAATAATACTGTATCCAGTTCTGGAGACCTCACCTACAAAAAGAATGGGTCCAAAGACGGGCTACAAGAATGGTGGAAGGTCTTAAGCATAAAACGTATCAGGAAAGACTTAATGAACTCAATCTGTATAGTCTGGAGGACAGAAGGAAAAGGGGGGACATGATCGAAACATTGAAATATGTCAAAGGGTTAAATAAGGTTCAGGAGGGAAGTGTTTTCAATAGGAAAGTGAACGCAAGAACAAGGAGGCACAATCTGAGGTTAATTGGGGGAAAGATTAGAAGTAATGTGAGAAAATATTATTTGATTGAAAGAGTAGTAGATGTTTGGAACAAACTTCCAGCAGACGTGGTTGGTAAATCCACAGTCACTGATTTGAAACATGCCTGGGATAAACATATATCCATCATAAGATAAAATACAAGAAATAATATAAGGGCAGACTAGATGGACCGTGAGGTCTTTTTCTGCCATCAGTCTTCTATGTTTCTATGGGGAGGGGGGAGGCTGCAATGCCAGCAGCTTCAGGGGGCTCCGTCCCTCAATGGTTCATTTTCTTACCTCTAGTTGGCTCTGTGCCTTTTGATCTTTCTCAGGCGTGGGGAAAGCAAACCTTTGAAGGGACCGAGGGTACTTACCTTGCCGTTGGTTGTTGTGAGTGGTCCACGACCAGTTCAGTTAGTCACAGATTTTGAGGATGAACTGGGTCTGTCTTGGTACCCTAGGCCAGTGTTCTTGACTACTGAGTGAGAGCTTACAAAACTTTCGTCAGACCCATCCTCGAATACAACTCATCTGCTTGGAACCCATACCGCATCTCGGACATTAACACCCTCAAAAATGTCCAAAGATACTTGCTTACTTACTTACTTATTTATTTATTTGTCAAACAATTATAGGGTGATAATTTGTACATATTAAACATTAGATAAGTAATGATAAAAAGTAACAAAAGAAGATAATAGGACAGGGACGGTAGGCACAGTGGTGCGCAGAAAGACTTAATGAACTCAATCTGTATAGTCTGGAGGACAGAACGAAAAGGGGGGACATGATCGAAACATTTAAATATGTCAAAGGGTTAAATAAAATCCAGGAGGGAAGTGTTTTTAATACAAAAGTGAACACAAGAACAAGGGGACACAATCTGAAGTTAGTTGGGGGAAAGATCAAAAGCAACATGAGAAAATATTATTTTACTGAAATAGTAGTAGATCCTTGGAACAAACTTCCAGCAGACATGGTTGGTAAATCCACAGTAACTGAATTTAAACATGCCTGGGATAAACATAAGATAAAATACAGAAAATAGTATAAGGGCAGACTAGATGGATCATGAGGTCTTTTTCTGCCGTCAGTCTTCTATGTCACAACTACTCCTCTTCAGACGTTGTAAACTCACTATGATTTATAGTGAGAGTCCTGAAATCCAAACACAAGGTCCTGGGAAAATCCAGAACGGCAATGCAAACTCCACAAGCACAATCAGATAATCTTCCACAGTGCGAGGCCGGCACGCTGCCCATTTAACAGCAGCCCTAATGACTTGAACCCCACCCAACCACAGGTGGCCTCTCTTATCTCCTGTAGTACCTCCGAAGCTGTTCTCTTCTATGCATAGCTCTACGCACGCGTGGATCTATCACAGCTTCCTCATCAGAGTCTATCGAAGATAAGGAGGAGGATGACTGGTTTCTTCCTGGGTTGCCTGCCAGGCCCCCCTCTGAAGGTCCCATCTCACAGTCACTCCCTTCTTCAGAGGATAATTCTCTGCCCGAAGCTGTCAGCAGCAAAACAGGCCTGTGACATTTGGATGTTTTCCCCACATCTACCCCCACAGTCCTTGGGGCAGGAGCTGGGCCAGAGCTAACCACAACAGCTTCCCATTATTTAATTTAAATTTAATTTATTCGAGTTTTATACTGCCCAATCCCGTAGGACTCAGGGCGGCTTACAATGCAAATACAATACAATAAAAAGAAATCAAATATCAGTAATACAGTATAAAAAAACCCCAAACCCCAATTACAAAATCCATGCTAAAACTATAAACCCCATTATAAAACCAAGAAATTCAATCTATCACAGAACATACATAACGATCAAACATAACTTGGCCGTGCTTGATGTTAAAATTGATGGCCCCCAAAGGTCTTAACAGCCTTTGAGAAAGTCAATAGAACGGGAGCAATATGGACATCCGGGGGTGAGGGGCAGTTGGTTCTGTCTGAATTGCGTTCAAAAGCTACTGGCTGGACACAGGAATGCGCAACTCAGGAACTCAAGTTGATGAAGACAATTCAGCAGGAACTGGTTGAAGAAGTTTTACTCTTCATTGTATCATCTTCCATTCTTCTATTTACAAAAGGTACTTTACTGTTCTATCGGGCTCTCTGGCAGAATCCTCCCAAAAATTCACAGGTACAAATTTCAGACACATTTGAAAATTCAAAACAATGTTCTTTATAATGAAAATTCAGTTAAACCAAGCCCTCTTTTGGGCTAGCAAAGAGCACTAGTCTCCAAACAAACTGGTAATTGGTACAAGACCCTTATCAGTCATGTGATACTTAGCTTGCAGCTGTGAGGCAATTCACAGTCCTTCTTCTTTCACAAAGTGAAACACACTTTGCCCTGGTTTAGTTTCAAAGCACGGAAAAATCAGCACACAACAAGTCAAAGTCAGTAACGCAGTCATGAAACACAACGATCAGATAATCCTCCACAATGGCCAAACCCACAGGCTGCTCTTTATAGCAGCCTCACTAATGACCACAGCCCCACCCAACCACAGGTGGCCTCATTTTCTTTGATAATAATCTCTCAGTTGTTGCTGTCTATGCATCGCTCTCCGCAGGCGTGGCTGTATCATTAACTCTTGTTCTGAATCCAAGGAGGAGCTAGATAATTGATCTCCTTCTGAGCTGTCTGCCCCACTCTCCTCCTCCCTGTCACTCATGTCTTCTTGGTCAGAGGAGCCTTCATCATCAGTTTCCACTGGGGGCAAAACAGGCCTGCAGCATGTGGATGTCTCCCCCACATCCACAGTCCTTGGGGCAGGAGCTGGGCCAGAGCTAATCACAACACCTACTATAACTATAAACCACGATATAGTAAACCAATCCACCCACAAAACCACAAGACTAATCACACACCAGAACTGACCAAGGAACCACAACAACAGTACCCACTTCAAAGGTGCATTGCTTCTTATATTGTTCTAACCTAGTCAGGTTGCAGCTGTCGCTGTGACTCAGCAATATGACAACTTTGCATAGTCACAACCTTTTTACCTTAAATGGAATATTACCTAGGATAGTATAATCCTTGACAGGTTCCATAGAGCCGGGGCAGCTACAGAGAAGGCCCTCCCCTGCGGTTCCAGCAACCTAGATTGCTTAGTCGATGGGATCCAAAGAAGGCCGACTGCAATCTTATTGATCTCTGGGAGGTATGTGGCAGGAGCGGTCCCGTAAATAGTCAGGCCCTAAGCCATGTAGGATAATCCACACCTTGAATTGTGACCGGAGACTAATCGGTAGCCAGGGAAGCATGCGGAGTGTTGGTGTTATATGGGCGTACTGAGGAACACCCATCACAGCTCACGCGGATGCATTCTGGACTATCTGCAGTCCCTGAACAGTCTTCAAGGGTAGCCCCATGTAGAGCACAATGCAATAATCAAGAAGGTGATGAGGACCTGAGTGACTGCGCTCAAGGCCTCCTGGTCCAAATAGGGCCATAACTGGTATACAAGGCAAACCAGGGCAAAGGTCCTCCTGGCCACAGCTGAGATAAGTGTTCGAGGTTCAGCTATGGATCCAGGACACCCAGGTTACGGACCTTGTCTGAGGGAGTCAGAGTCCATCCACTGCCCCCTCTCCAGGATGATGGATGAATAGATGGAACAGTCGTTCAGAGGGAACGCCCAGAGCCACTCAGTCTTGTCTAGATTGAACCTGAGTCTGTTGGTTCCCATCCAGATCCTTAGAGATGGGGCGCCACCACCTTATCAAAAATCAACAGGTTGGACACTGGCCTAAAGTTCTTCAACTCGGCTGGATCCAGGGACGGTTTCTTGAGAAGGGTCACACAACCCCTCACTCAAGAAAGCTTTAATCGGCACCTGGATCCAGCTGCGTGTCACCTCCAGCCAGGAGGTGCACAGGTCCAATAAACAGGTGGAGTTAACTTTCGCTAATGACATATTGCATCCGGATTCACATTCCAATGACTTAACTTGTACATTTTAGAATTCTGTTTGCAAAAATATATTTTACTAGGCTAGCTTTGATTTCTCAGTGTGAATTGTGTCATTATTTCTAGTAATTAAAGAGGCCGGACAGAACATTGGTCAGCTTCCTTTCTGAGCATGTGCAGTGCCAAAATTCAGCTTTTGTGCATGCAAAAAAACAAAACACGGAAAAATTAACCACCAAAAGATGGGAGTGCTCACAGACTAGCACCGACTGATCCACTTCAGTGACATCATTGTGACATCACCAGCAAGTCACTACCAGTTTGGGCGAACCAGTCCGAACAGGAAGGAACCCACCCCTGATCTGAAGGCATGTGTAATATCCTAATGTACAGAGGTAAGAACATAAGAAGAGCCCTGCTGAATCAGGCCAAAGCCCATGGAGTCCAGCATTCTGTGTCACACAGTGGCCCACCAATTGTCCATGGGGATCTTGAGCAGAAAGAAAAGGCAAGACCCTCCCTTTCCCTTGACCCCCAACAAGTGGTACTCAAGGGAACCCTGCCTGCCTCAACCAACATAGAGGCAGCACTTGGGCATCCGTTTCAATAACCATCTATATGCTTGGCATCCATGAATCTGTCTAATCCTGCCTTGAAGCTATCCAGGCTGCCAGTTGTCACGACCTCTTCTGGAAGGGAATTCCACAAACCAACGACCCTCTGAGTGAAGAAATATTTCCCTTGATTTGCCCTCACTTTCTCACCTATGAGCTTCAGGGAGGGGCCCCTCGTCCTAGTATTGTGTGATAGAGAAAAGAATTTTTCTCTATCCACCTTTTCTATCCCATGCATGATTTTATACACTTCGATCAAGTCACCCCTTAAAACACCGTCTTTCAAGGCTGAAGGGACCAAGGGGTTGCAACCTGGTATCATAAGGGAGGGGCTCCATTTCCGCTCACATGATCACCACATCCTGCAACTGTTCTTCAGGTTTTAGTCCTCAGGCCTTTAATTATCTTAGCTCCTCTTCTTTGCGGTTTCTCCAAAGTATATATATATATATTTTAATAATGTGATGACCAAGACTGGACACAGCATTCCAGGTGTGGTCTTACTAAATTTTTATAAAATGGTACTAATACCATTAGTATCATGTGATTTTGACTCTGTCTCTGTTTATGCAATCAAGGATTATACAGTACAGTCATCCCCCGCTCGTTGCGAGGGTTCCGTTCCAGGACCCCCCGCAACGAGCGGGTTTTCGCGAAGTAGCGCTGCGGAAGTAAAAACACCATCTGCGCATGTGCAGATGGTGTTTTTACTCCCGCAGCGCTAGCGAGGAGCCGAAGATTGGGGGCGGCGCAGCTGTTTTAAAATGTCGCCGCCGGCATGGGGGGCTTCCTAGCAGCCCCCCAAACCCGGGTTGGGGGTCCGGGGGGTGCTGGCAAGCCCCCCATGCCGGCGGCGACATTTTAAAACAGCCGCGCCGCGCTGGCTGTCGGCGCTTTCGAGCTGAGTCCCAGAGC
Organism: Erythrolamprus reginae; assembly: GCF_031021105.1. Taxonomy (NCBI): domain Eukaryota; kingdom Metazoa; phylum Chordata; class Lepidosauria; order Squamata; family Dipsadidae; genus Erythrolamprus; species Erythrolamprus reginae. The sequence continues at coordinate 3,445,684 of NC_091951.1, forward strand.
GACTTCGCTCCGGGACTCAGCTCCAAAGCGCCGACAGCCAGCGCCGGCGAACGGCTTCTCCGCGCTGGCTGTCGCCGCTTTCGAGCTGAGTCCCGGAGCGAATTCGCTCCGGGACTCAGCTCCAAAGCGCCGACAGCCAGCGCCGGCGAACGGCTTCTCCGCGCTGGCTGTCGCCGCTTTTGAGCTGAGTCCCGGAGCGAATTCGCTCCGGGACTCAGCTCCAAAGCGCCGACAGCCAGCGCCGGCGAACGGCTTCTCCGCGCTGGCTGTCTCCGCTTTCGAGCTGAGTCCCGGAGCGAATTCGCTCCGGGACTCAGCTCCAAAGCGCCGACAGCCAGCGCCGGCGAACGGCTTCTCCGCGCTGGCTGTCGCCGCTTTCGAGCTGAGTCCCGGAGCGAATTCGCTCCGGGACTCAGCTCCAAAGCGCCGACAGCCAGCGCCGGCGAACGGCTTCTCCGCGCTGGCTGTCGCCGCTTTCGAGCTGAGTCCCGGAGCGAATTCGCTTCAGGACTCAGCTCGAAAGCAGCGAGAATGAACGGCGTGGGCGGGCGAAGGGCGGGCGGCAGCGAGGAGTTTGCGTGGGCGGTGGGGAAACTCCTTGCTGATGCCCGCTGCTCGCCCTCCCGCCAGCAAGAGGGGGAAGACCCAGGGAAGCCGCCCAGCAGCTGATCTGCCGGGCGCTATCTACGCATGCGTGCCCATAGAAAAAAAAGGGCACACATGCGCAGATGGTGTTTTGACTTCCGGGTTGAAAAATCGCAAATTACCCTGTTCGCAATGGTCGGGGACGCAATAACCGGGGTATTACTGTAATACCTCGTCTTACGAACCTAATTGGTTCCGGAAGTAGGTTCGTAAGGCGAAACGTTTGTAAGATGAAACATTGTTTCCCATCGACTGGTCGGACGTCTTCGTGACGTCAAAGCTCCACCCATGGAATTCCCTATTGGGATTCCCCACCTCCTTTCTAGCCTCCAGATCGGCCGAAAACGCCGCTGCCGATCGCAAAAACGGCGCTCCCCTGAGCGGCACCGCCCGGCTGTAACCTTCTGAAACAGCTGGGCGCTTCTCGGCGGCCTCTGGAACCCGAACCCGAATTTCGAGGTTTGGCGTTCAGGAGAACGCCGAGAAGCCCCCCAGCTGTTTCAGAAGGTGACAGCTGGGCGGCGGCGCTTCTCAGCAGCCTCCCGAACCCGAACCCGAAAAGTTTGGGTTCTGGAGAACACGGAGAAGCCCCCCGGCTGTTTTAAAAGGTGACAGCCAGGTGGTGGCGCCCAGCGGGGCGCCATTTTGCGATCTGCAGTGGGTTCGTAAGCCGAAAAATGTTCATAAGAAGAGGCAAAAAATTTCCGAATCCCGGGTTCGCATCACGAGGTACCACTGTATTAGCCCTTTTGGCTGCTCATGTTTAAGTGATCATCCAATCAGACTTCCAAGGTCTTTTGAGCCAGGTTTCATGTAATCTGTTTTTCCTGCTGAGGTGTAAAATCTTACTCTTTTCCACACTTTCATTTTGTTAGATTCAACCTTGTCTCATTTGGATCAAAAAGACACAATACAGTAGTACCTCTAGATACGAGCTGCTCCACATGCGAGTATTCCAAGTTACGAGCTACGACGCGAGCAAAATTTCTGTTCGACACCCGAGCTCAAATTCGGGATACGAGCCGAGCTTCCACTAGATTGCACAAGAATCTCCTTGCTTCCAGTTATCTCGGCGCGAAAAACAAAGTCTAAAGGCATTCGTTCGAGATGCGAGTTGATCGACTTACGAGCTCGGGTCTGGAACGAATTAAACTTGTATGTCAAGGTACCACTGTATACATATACACAGAAATCTACAGAGACATGGTGAGTTGGTGGTTAGAATGCAGTACTACAGGCTAATTGCCTACAGCCAGGAGTTTGATCCTGACCGACTCATGGTTGATTCAGTCTTTTTTTCCTTCTGAAGTCACTAAAACGAGGGCCCAGATTGCTGGACACCATTAGCTGACTTTCTAATCTGTTCAGAACATGTGGTAAAGCATTGTGCAGTGGTATATACTGGTAAATCTAGTGAAATTGCTATTGCAATATAGTTCCGAGCGTGGATCTTTTCATGAGAAGACAACCGTTCTGAGCAAAGACCTTTCCATATTCGATCCATTTATATGACTACTCTCAGGTGGATCATTTTATGGGAAGTGAGGTTACTTTTTTGAGCAAAGGTCTTTCCACACTCTGTGCATTTATAAGGCTTCTCTCCTGTGTGGATCCTTTTATGGGAAATAAGATTACATCTATGAGAAAAGGCATTCCCACATTCTGTGCATTTAAACGGCTTTTCTCCTGAGTGGATCTTTTTGTGGCTTGTAAGTCCACTGCCATGAGTAAATGTCTTTCCACACTCCGAGCATTTGAATGGTTTCTCTCCTGAGTGGGTCTTTTTGTGGCTTTTAAGTCCACTGCCATGAGTAAACGTCTTTCCACACTCCGAGCATTTGAATGGTTTCTCTCCTGTGTGGAGTTTTTTGTGGTTTCTAAGGCCACTGCTCTGACTAAACATCTTCCCACACTCCATGCATTTATATGGTTTCTCTCCTGAGTGGGTCTTTTTGTGGCTGCGTAGTCCATTGCCATCAAGAAACGTTTTTCCACACTCCATGCATTTATACGGCTTCTCTCCTGTGTGCATCGTTTTGTGGGAAATAAGATTATGCTTTTGAGCAAAGGTCTTTCCACACTCTATACATTTATACGGCTTCTCCCCTGTGTGGATCATCTTATGGGAAATAAGATTACTTCTTTGAGCAAAGGTCTTTCCACAATCCATGCATTTATACGGTTTCTCCCCTGTGTGGATCATCTTGTGGGAAGTAAGTGTACTGCTATAAGCAAAGGTCTTTCCACACTCCATGCATTTATATGGTTTCTCCCCTGTGTGACTTCTTTTATGGGAAATAAGACTACATCTATGAGCAAAGGTATTTCCACATTCTGCGCATTTAAATGGCTTTTCGCCTGAGTGTATCATTTTGTGTCTTCTAAATCCACTGCCATGAGTAAACATCTTTCCACATTCCATGCAATTAAATGGTTTCTCTCCTGTGTGGAGCTTTTTGTGGCTTCGAAGTCCACTGCCGTGAGTAAAGGTCTTTCCACACTCCGTGCATTTAAATGTTTTCTCGCCTGTGTGAAGCATTTTGTGACTTCTAAGTCCACTGCTAAGAGTAAATGCCTTTCCACACTCCATGCATTTATATGGCTTTTCATCTGTGTGGATCTTCTTATGGGAAATAAGATTACGTTTTTGAGCAAAGATCTTTCCACACTCCATGCATTTATAGGGCTTCTCATCTGTGTGGATCTTCTTATGGGAAATAAGATTACGTTTTTGAGCAAAGGTCTTTCCACACTCCATGCATTTATACGGCTTCTCCCCTGTGTGGTTCATCTTATGGGAAATAAGATTACGTTTTTCCGCAAAGTCCCTTCCACACTCCATGCATTTATACGGCTTCTCTCCTGTGTGGATCATCTTATGGGAAATAAGATTACGTTTTTCCGCAAAGGCCTTTCCACACTCCATACATTTATATGGCTTGTCCCCTGTGTGGATCTTTCTATGGCTACTAAGCCTACTTGTATGAGCAAAGGTCTTTCCACATACCACACATTTATATGGCTTCTCCCCAGTGTGAATCCTTTCATGGGAAGTAAGTTGTCTGCTTGTTCTAAAACAGTTTCCACATTCCAAACATTTATAAGGCTTCCCTTTTGTGTCAATTGCTTTTTGAGAGGTAAGAAAATTATTTCCAAGAGAAAAAATGAATGCCCCGTTATAATTTTGTCCATTGTGTCTTCTTATAGCATCGTCTCCTTCATTTTGAATTAAATAATATTCATTTAATGGTACTTTAGCTTTGATCAGCTTCACATTTTCCCCAGTATATTTTTTCCTTATTTTCCCTTGTTGGGCAAGAATGTCCTGCATCAGAGCATCAGTAGAAGAAGAGCTTTCTTGATTCCAATCCTTGGACTGGTTTCCCTCATGGCTTTCGAATTCCATTCGAATTCCAAACCTCTCCCTTACATCTTTAGCATCAATCACTTGGAACAGTTCATAGGAATCTTGATTCTCCTGCCCACCTTCAAAGCAAAAGGGAAATGAAAATGATAACAGGGTTAGAGAAAAAGATCAAAATATAGAAAGCCAAGTGAACTTTTCCAAAATTCCATTAGATTGCATGTTTGTATACTTAAAGTAGTGTGAAATAGGCAGGATGGTTTCTATAGTTCTGAAAGCTTTGTAAATACAGTGTTCCCTCGATTTTCGCGGGGGATGCGTTCCGAGACCGCCCGCGAAAGTCGAATTTCCGCAAAGTAGAGATGCGGAAGTAAACACACTATTTTGGGCTATGAACAGTGTCACAAGCCTTCCCTTAACATTTTAAACCCCTAAATTACCATTTCCCATTCCCTTAGCAACCATTTAGATTATTACTCACCATGTTTATTTATTAAAGTTTATTAAAAAAAATATTTATTAAAGGCGACGAAAGTTTGGCGATGACGTATGATGTCATCGGGCCGGAAAAACCGTGGTATAGGGGAAAAAACGCAAAGTATTTTTTAATTAATATTTTTTTAAAAACCGTGGTATAGACGTTTCGCGAAGTTCGAACCCGCGAAAATCGAGGGAACACTGTACCTAGAAAATGTGGGTCAAAGAAACAATGATAATTTGGAGTACAGATTTGGGGTACAATATTGAATTAAACAAATGGGAAGATCTCTGGAATAGAAATTTGAAACTGAGCTTAGTTGACTCGTATAAACAAAACTCATACAAGATGTTTTATGGGTGGCATCTCCTACCAACAAGATTAGCAAAGATGGATACAAAGGTATCGTTGGTTTGTTGGAAGTGAGGGATGTCACCCAGTACTTATTATCATATGTGGTGGAAATGTCATAAATCACAAAAATTTTGGATAACAATAAAACATTGGTTGGTAAAAATATTGAACATGCAATTGGACTTAAAGCCAGAGCTTTTTCTACTAGGGATAACAAAGAACACGTATAAGAAAAACGGCACCTATTTAATGCTGCATATTTTGGCCAACTATGCCCAACATTGGAAGAACAGGAATATACCCACAGAAGAAGAAGTTCCATATAGGAACATATAGGTCGGTCGCAGTCGGTGTTAGTGGGGGGTCAGAGGTCGACCTCAAGGTTACTCCCTTGTGGGGTGCCTCAGGGGTTGGTCCTCTCCCCCCTGCTATTCAATATCTACATAATAACCGCTGGGTGAGATCATCCAAGGGCTTGGGGTGAGGTATCATCAGTACGCAGATGATACCCAGCTGTACATCTCCACCCCAAGAAAGGGGAGCCAGTTGGGGAAAGTGGAGGGTGTTTCAATGCAAACCTTCTCCCATCTGCTACATGGTCCCTGTTTCTCCCCCCACCAAAATTCCGAGCTTTAATTTCTTTCCTAATGGGTTTGAACACATTATTCACTTTTACATTGATTCCTATGGGAAAAATTGCTGCTTCTTACGAATTTTTCTTCTTACGGAACCTGGTTACGGAACAAATTAAGTTCGTAGATAGAGGTACCACTGTAGTTGTTTCCCTCACCGGCATCTAGAAGCACCCTGCATGCCATTTTTGGGGCTGCCAAAGCCTCTCTGCATCCCGTTTGTACCCTCACTGAAATTGGGGAGGGGAAAAACAGGCCAGTGGAGGCCTCTGGAGCCCAAAAGCGGGTATATTTTTGGCCTGCAGAGTGCTTCTGGATGCCAGGGAGAGCAAAAACGGGATGCACAGAGGGTTTGAGAGGCCAAACATAGGGCCTGTTCGCTCTAGAAGATGCACAGACATTTCCACCCACTTTTATTATTGGAGGGGGGGGAGTACGTTTTATAATCTGAAAAATATTATTATTATTTTATTATTATTATTATTTATTAGATTTGTATGCCACCCCTCTCCGAAGACTCGGGGCGGCTCACAACAATAACAAAAACAATGTAAAAAACAAATCTAATAATTTAAAAAACACTAAAAACCCCATTATTAAAAGCAAACACACATACAGACATTCCATGTATAAACTGTATAGGGCCGGGGGAGATGTGTCAGTTCCCCCATGCCTGACGACAAAGATGGGTCTTAAGAGCTTTACGAAAGGCAAGGAGGGTGGGGGCAACTCTGATATCTGGGGGGAGTTGGTTCCAAAGGGTCGGGGCCGCCACAGAAAAGGTTCTTCCCCTGGGTCCCGCCAAACGACATTGTTTAGTTGACGGGACCCGGAGAAGGCCAACTCTGTGGGACCTAACTGGTCGCTGGGATTCGTGCGGCAGAAGGCGGTCCCAGAGATATTCTGGTCCGGCAGAAGGCGGTCCCGGAGATATTCTGATATGCTAAGATCCGGTGGAGTGGGGTGGAGGAAGAGGTAGGTTGAATGTTCTGCTATCATTCGTAAGGATGAACAACGGCTGTGATGCTGCAACACCTATAATTTTGGGACGGGGTCTCAAGTACTTGGAGGAGGGCTAGTCGTACATGTAACGGTCACTAAGTGAACTTTCATAACTCGAGGATTACCGGTACCCTAGGATGCTCTGAGTCACACTGCATAAAGCCTTTGTTCTTGAATTGAGTGTGATAGTTCTGTTCTCACACAATTTTGGAGGTTTCAGAGGACAAATGACAACACATTCTTCTCACATGACCTCCAGAAGATGCATAAAAGCACAGGTCATTCTTTTCAGCATCCACAGATAAGTTCAAATAGAAATGGAAAAATACAGATAGGAAATGGCACATAAAGCATCTAAGCAAAGAGACATTGACTCTTTCCTTCCTTGGAGCACGAGAAGGCCAGATCCTTTCCTTCTCCCCCCCCCCCAGGAGACGAGATCTCTGTGGTGGCCCGGACCCTCTGAAACCAGCTCCCACTGGAGATTAGAATTGCCCCCACCCTCCTTGCCTTTCGTAAACTCCTCAAAACCCACCTCTGCCATCAGGCATGGGGGAATTGAGACATCTCCCCCGAGCCTATACAGTTTATGCATGGTATGTTTCTGTGTGTACGTTTTTGCTTTTTAATAAGGGGGTTTTAGTGACTTTTAAATTATTAAGTTTGTTGTATGTTGTTTTATTGCTGTTGTGAGCCGCCCCGAGTCTGCGGAGAGGGGCGGCATACAAATCTATTAAATAACAACAACAACAATAATAATAACAGAATAATAATAGAAACAGATGAAACAATCGATCACATACTCAGCTGCTGCAAAACGATCGCACAGACTGACTACAAGCATAGACATGATGCTGTGGCACAGATGATCCACTGGAACTTGTGCCGGAACTACCATTTACCAGTGGCAAAGAACTGGTGGGACCATAAGCCCGAAAAAGTGGTCGAAAATGAGCAAGCAAAACTACTGTGGGACTCCCGACTTCAGACTGACCGAATTCTGAAGCATAACACACCAGACATTGTGATCGTGGAGAAAAAGAAAGTATGGATCATCGACATCACAATCCAGGAGACAGCAGAATTGAGGAGAAGCAGCTAGAGACATTAGTGAAATACGAAGATCTAAAAACCGAGCTGCAACGACTCTGGCATAAGCCCGTGAAAGTGGTCCCAGTGGTACTTGGCACGCTGGGCGCAGTGCCAAAGGATCTCAGCGGACATTTGAAAACCATCGGAATTGACAAAATCTCCATCTGTCAATTGCAAAAGGCCGCTTTACTGGGATCCGCAAACGCTTGGGAAGCGCCCGACTGGTGATGAAATACGAAATCCAGCATAGTGATCTCGTTTGCCGTGTTGTATTGAAATAATATTAATAATATTCATCATCATCATCATCATCATCATCTCATAATAATGTTTTCTAAAATAAAATATAATCTGTCTTCTTGAACTCTTTGACTGGGGACTATAAAACTCTTACCGAGAGAGACCACGTTCCTATGGTTTTCCAGCATGACTTCCGAATGCAGCGCTTTCTGATCAGGATCCAGCTGAGACCATTCCTCCTCAGAGAAAGACACAGCCACCTCCTCGAAGGACACAGGACCCTCCTGAACACGGAAAAAAGAACAGGTGGATTCACAATATCTGTTCATCTTCATCAATGATTTAGACAAGAGGATAGAAGGGGAACGCATCAAATTTGCAGATAAGGCCAAATTGAAAGGGATACCAACACTCCAGAAGATAAGATCAAGATATAGAAACATAGAAGACTGACGGCAGAAAAAGACCTCATGGTCCATCTAGTCTGCCCTTATACTATTTCCTGTATTTTATCTTACAATGGATATATGTTTATCCCAGGCATGTTTAAATTCAGTGACTGTGGATTAACCAACCACGCCTGCTGGAAGTTTGTTCCAAGGATCTACTACTCTTTCAGTAAAATAATATTGTCTCATGTTGTTTTTGATCTTTCCCCCAACTAACTTCAGATTGTGTCCCCTTGTTCTTGTGTTCACTTTCCTATTAAAAACACTTCCCTCCTGGACCTTATTTAACCCTTTAACATATTTAAATGTTTCGATCATGTCCCCCCTTTTCCTTCTGTCCTCCAGACTATACAGATTGAGTTAATGAAGTCTTTCCTGATACGTTTTATACTTAAGACCTTCCACCATTCTTGTAGCCCGTCTTTGGACACGTTCAATTTTGTCAATATCTTTTTGTAGGTGAGGTCTCAAGAACTGAACCCAGTATTCGAAATGTGGTCACACCAATGCTCTATATAAGGGGATCACAATCTCCCTCTTCCTGCTTGTTATACCTCTAGCTATGCAGCCAAGCATCCTATTTGCTTTTCCTACTGCCCGACCACACTGTAGAAGGATTGACAGATCAGGCCCCATGTAACAAAATGAAATCAACAATGAGAAATATTAACACTTAGGAAACCCAAATGCACTGGCATAGGGTAGGTCAGTGGTGATAAATCTTTCTTGGGTCATGTGCCAAAAGGCTGTGTGTGCACAAACCCTTCCCCACACACAAGTGTACCCCGGTGCTGCCCCTGCCCGTGCCATAGGTTTGCCATCACAGTAATAGGTGATAACCTGGCTCAATAGTAGTAAGTGCAACAAGGATCTTGGAGTCCTAGTGGACAACCATTTAAACATAAGTCAGCATTATGCTACAGTTGCTAAAAAATATATATCCCCAAATAAAATCAGGCTGCAATACGGGAGGGATAGAATCAAGATGACATGAAGTGAATATAACATCCAGCATTGGTTGTGTTGTGGATAGCTCTGGCCCAGCTCCTGCCCCAAGGACTGTGGATGTGGGGGAGACATCCACATGCTGCAGGCCTGTTTTGCCCCCGGTGGAATCTGCTGATGAAGGCTCCTCTGACCAAGAAGACATGAGTGACAGGGAGGAGGAGAGTGTGGCAGACAGCTCAGAAGGAGATCAATTCTCTCGCTCCTCCTTGGATTCAGAACAAGAGTTAATGATACAGCCACACATGCGGAGAGCGATGCATAGGCAGCAACAACTGAGAGATTATTATCAAAGAAAATGAGGCCACCTGTGGTTGGTTGGGGCTGTGGTCATTAGTGAGGCTGCTATAAATAGCAGCCTGTGGATTTGGCCATTGTGGAGGATTATCTGATCGTTGTGTTTCGTGACTGATTTACTGACTTTGACCTTTTGTGTGCTGATTTTTCCCTGCTTTGAAACTAACCCAGAGCAAAGTGTGTTTCACTTTGTGAAAGAAGAAGGACTGTGAATTGCCTCACAGCTGCAAGCTAAGTATTACAGAACTAATAGGGGACTTGTACAAATTACCAGTTTGTTTGGAGACGGGTGCTCTTTGCTATACCAAAAGAGGGCTTGGTTTAAGTGAATTTTCATTACAAAGAACATTGTTTTGAATTTTCAAACGTGTGTGTGTGTCTGAAATTTGTACCTATGAATTTTCAAACGTGTGTGTGTCTGAAATTTGTACCTGTGAATTTTTGGGAGGAGTCTACCAGAGAGCCCGACAGAACAGGTTGCTATGATCTAAAAAAGATCTTGAGACTCTAGAAAGACCACAGAAAGGAGCAACAAAAATTATTAGTGGACTGGAGGCTAAAACATATAAAGAACGGTTGCTGGAATTGGGTATGTCTACTTTCATGAAAAGAAGGACAAGGGGGTGATATGAGAGCAGTGTTCCAAGAAGGAATGGAGGGAAATTATTCAAGGAAAGAACCAACCTACAAGTAAGAGAAATTTCCTGACAGGGAGAACAATTAAGTGAACGAACTTCAGTCAACGACGCAGTGAAAGTGATGTGCCGGTGCCTGGAGGCTGTTAGGGTCTGGATGGGTGTCAACAGACACAAACTCAACCCGGATACGACGGAGTGGCTGTGGGTTCTGCCTCCCAAGGACAATTCCATCTGTCCGCCCATAACCTTGGGGGGGGGGAATTATTGACCCCCTCAGAGAGGGTACGAAACTTGGGCGTCCTCCTCGATACACAGCTCACATTAGAGAAACATCTTTCAGCTTTGGTGAGAGGGGCGTTTGCCCAGGTTCGCCTGGTGCACCAGTTGCGGCCCTATCTGGACCGGGACTCACTGCTCACAGTCACTCATTCCCTCATCACCTCGAGATTCGACTATTGTAACGCTCTCTACATGGGGCTACCTTTGAAGAGTGTTTGGAAACTTCAGATCGTGCAGAATGCAACTGCGAGAGCAATCATGGGCTTCCCTAGGTATGCCCATGTTACACCAACACTCCGCAGTCTGCATTTGTTGCCGATCAATTTCCGGTCACAATTTAAAGTGTTGGTTATGACCTATAAAGCCCTTCATGGCATCGGACAAGAATATCTCCGGGACCGCCTTCTGCCACACGAATCCCAGCGACCGGTTAGGTCCCACAGAGTGGGTCTTCTCCGGGTCCCGTCAACTAAACAATGTCGTCTGGCAGTACCCAGGGGAAGAGCCTTCTCTGTGGCGACCCCGACCCTCTGGAACCAGCTCCCCCCTGAGATTAGAACTGCCCCCACCCTCCTTGCCTTTAGTAAACTCCTTAAAACCCACCTCTGCTGTCAGGCCTGGGGGAATTGAGACATCTCCCCCGGGCCTATACAATTCATGTATGGTATGTTTGCGTGTATGTCTGCTTTAATAATGGGTTTTTAAAAATGTTTTTAAATTATTAGATTTGTCTTGAATTGTTTTATTGTTGTTGCGAGCCGCCCCGAGTCTACGGAGAGGGGCCGCATACAAATCTTATAAATTAATTAATTAATCAATGGGATGACTTGCCTCCAGAAATTGGGGGTGCTCCAACACTGGAGGTGTTTATGAAGAAATTGGAAAGCCATTTATCTAATATCTTTTCTCTTTCTTACTTGATTTGGAAGTTCAACCGCTGTTTGATCTCCATCATAAAAATCGGAAAGCTTCATTCTTTGTCTCTCTGCAAGGGATAAATAATTTCAAAATGCATAATTAACAAAATCGGAGGAGGTATTCTATAAAAGAGAAGAAACAACGAAGGTAGGACAGATGGGCAATTGGAAGATGTCCCATTACCTTCTGTGGTGTCCTGACATGGATCTTCCCAAGGGATCCTTCTGAAAAATAGCTCCTGGGGGGGATTTGATGGATTCACCTTTCCCTCAGGATCTCCGATCTCCAGAGTGCAGCATTTCAACTAGGGGGATGGAAAGAAGCAGCAGAAATAATTTCCACCACAAAACATAAAGTGGATTCTTATATTTGGAACACAACCTCAAAGGCCCCAATATCTATCATAGAAACATAGACGACTGATGGCAGAAAAAGACCTCAGGATCCATCTAGTCTGCCCTTATACTATTTCCTGTATTTTATCTTAGGATGGATATATGTTTATCCCAGGCGTGTTTAAATTCAGTTACTGTGGATTTACCAGCCACGTCTGCTGGAAGTTTGTTCCAAGGATCTACTACTCTTTCAGTGAAATATTTTCTCACATTGCTTTTGATCTTTCCCCCAACTAACTTCAGATTGTGTCCCCTTGTTCTTGTGTTCACTTTCCTATTAAAAACACTTCCCTCCTGAACCTTATTTAACCCTTTAACATATTTAAATGTTTCGATCATGTCCCCCCTTTTCCTTCTGTCCTCCAGACTATACAGATTGAGTTCATGAAGTCTTTCCTGATACGTTTTATGCTTAAGACCTTCCACCATTCTTGTAGCCCGTCTTTGGACCCATTCAATTTTGTCAATATCTTTTTGTAGGCGAGGTCTGCAGAGCTGGACACAGTACTCCAAATGTGGTCTCACCAGCGCTCTATATAAGGGGATCACAATCTCCCTCTTCCTGCTTGTTATACCTCTAGCTATGCAGCCAAGCATCCTACTTGCTTTCCCTACCGCCCGACCACACTGCTCACCCATTTTGAGACTGTCAGAAATCACTACCCCTAAATCCTTCTCTTCTGAAGTTTTTGCTAACACAGAACTGCCAATACAATACTCAGATTGAGGATTCCTTTTCCCCAAGTGCATTATTTTACATTTGGAAACATTAAACTGCAATTTCCATTGCTTTGACCATTTATCTATCCGGGAAGTTGAGTGACAAAACAGAACAATGTCCTACAAAAATTAGTGAATTGCCACATATTATGAACGTCCAATAAGTTTGGGATGGAGGGGTGAAGTATTCAAAGACATTATTTATTCTCTTCTGAGCTCCCTAAAGTGTCTCACCTGCAACTGGACCTGCTCCTTCTGCTCCTCCGCCTGGCTCAGGAGGAGGCCTTCCGCCAGGGCCACCGCTTGGGAGCTGGTCTCTGCTCCACACTCACGCACCCAGCCCTCCACCTCTGGGGGCAGAAGGGACAGGAGCTGCTCCAGAACCACCAGGTCCAGCATCTGGGCTTTGGTGTGCTTCTCTGGCCTCAGCCATCGCCTGCAAAAGCCGTGGAGTCGGCTGCAAATTCCTCGGGGACCCTCAGCCTCCCGGTATTGGATGGAGTTCCAGGGCTGAACTTCTGAAGGGAGGATGGATCCTTCCTCCAGGATCTTCTGCCCAGGTCTTGTCCAGAGCTTCCCTCTATTCCGAGGCTGAGCAGCTGAAGGGCCATCTCCACTTCCCTCCTTTGCAAAAGGTGGGGTCTCCATCCTTTGTCTCTTCTGCAGGACAACTCCAAATCGGTCCAAGGGCTCTTGGAGGTCTCCAGATGCCTTTTCCGTCAAAGGACCATTTCTTGGTTATTATTAAATTATTCTGCTCGTTTTTCCTCAAAGGGAAAAAAAAAATGCCTTGCAAAGACCACAAACGGCTTCGGGTTTCTGTATACGAAAGAAAAATCAACACCAAGAATTAGCAAGTAGAATTTAGCCCAGTGAAGGGCTACCCAAATTTTTACTACCACACTGTCGGCGTGGCTCATGCATTTTGTTTCAACATCTTTCAGTGCAAATGGCTGTTAGAAACATAGAAACATAGAAGACTGACGGCAGAAAAAGACCTCCTGGTCCATCTAGTCTGCCCTTATACTATTTCCTGAATTTTATCTTAGGGTGGATATATGTTTATCCCAGGCATGTTTAAATTCAGTTACTGTGGATTTACCCACTATGTCTCCTGGAAGTTTGTTCCAAGGATCTACTACTCTTCCAGTGAAATAATATTTTCTCACGTTGCTTTTGATCTTTCCCCCAACTAACTTCATATTGTGTCCCCCTTGTTCTTGTGTTCACTTTCCTATTAAAAACACTTCCCTCCTGAACCTTATTTAACCCTTTAACATATTTAAATGTTTCAGATTGAGTTCATTGTCTTTCCTGATACGTTTTATGCTTAAGACCTTCCACCATTCTTGTAGCCTGTCTTTGGACCCGTTCAATTTTGTCAATCTCTTTTTGTAGGTGAGGTCTCCAGAACTGAACACAGTATTCCAAATGTGGTCTCACCAGCGCTCTATATAAAGTGATCACAATCTCCCTCTTCCTACTTGTTATACCTCTAGCTATGCAGCCAAGCATCTTACTTGCTTTCCCTACCGCCTGACTGCACTGTTGACCCATCTTGAGACTGTCAGAAATCACTACCCCTAAATGCTTCTCTTCTGAAGTTTTTGCTAATACAGAACTGCCAATACAATACTCAGATTGTTCTGGGGTGGAGCTCCATTTTCGCCACCCCACTGCCTTCCCCCCTCCCCATCCTGGCAGTAGCCCACCCCTGATTAGCTACTATATAAAGGGTATGTACACACCCGCATGCACAGCTCTTCAAAAATGATGCACACTCAACATCATTTACCGTGATAGGAAAAAAACACCCAGAGCCCAGAAGGGGGAAAAAAAGGGGGGGGGATCTAAATTTTGCTACTGCTCTAGAACAGTGTTTCCCAACCTTGGCCGCTTGAAGATATCTGGACTTCAACTCCCAGAATTCCCCAGCCAGATATTTCACCAGAAGAGCCCTTCACTCTTCCACTCGAAACAGAATGCCCTACGAGAATAGACTAACAATCCTGGGCCTGGAAAGCCTAGAACTACGGCGCCTAAAACACGATTTGAGTATTGCCCACAAGATCATATGCTGCAACGTCCTACCGGTCAATGACTACTTCAGCTTCAACCGCAACAACACAAGAGCACGCAACAGATTCAAACTCAATACGAACCGCTCCAAACTTGACTGTAAAAAATATGACTTCAGCAACCGAGTTATCGGAGCGTGGAACTCATTGCCGGACTCAATTGTGTCGACCCCTAATCCCCAACATTTTTCCCTTGGACTCTCCACGACTGACCTCCAGGTTCCTAAGAGGCCAGTAAGGGGTGTATATAAGTGCACTGGTGTGCCTTCCGTCCCCTGTCCAATGGTCTTTCCTCTCTTTTACCTATCATATATATTTTCTTCCTTTCTTATATCCTCTCCTCTAAGTTCACTTTCACCCTCTTTTATATTATCACATGTCTATTTTTTCCCTATGTACTTGTGTATTGGACAAATGAATAAATAAATAAATAAACAAACCTGACCATACCCGTAGAAGCCCACCTCTGATTTAGCCCCCGAATGACCTTCGCTCAGCCTGCCCTGAGGGAGAAGCGGAGAGCATGGGGCCTGGGAAGAGGGCCCTCCCCCTCACCTGGTTGTCCTCCCGCCAGACTCTCCCGCAGCCTTTCGGCCTTCGGCAGATCTCCCGGGTTTAAGGAGAGCAAGTGCAGTGTCCTAGAGAGGCCAGGCTTAGTGATGTCACTTCCTTCGCAGACTCTTCTGGAAAGTCAGTTGTGACTCGCCCTCCAGTGGACCAGTGGGGAAGTGCCTGCAGTTCGCTTTCCTTGGCAGAGAAAGTCCTGGCTCTGCCGGCAGGTCTGGGGGGCATGAATTGTACGTCTTTCATGGCCAAACTATGTATGTATGTATGTATGTATGTATGTATGTATGTATGTATGTATGTATGTATGTATGTATGTATGTATCTATGTATCTATGTATCTATGTATCTATGTATCTATGTATCTATGTATCTATGTATCTATGTATCTATGCATGTATCTATGTATGTATCTATGTATAATAATACTAATTATTATTATTATTATTATTATATATTATTATACATTATTATACATACATACATACATACATACATTATATTATATTTATTATATTTATTATATATTATTATTATATTATATATTATTATTATATATTATATTATTATTAAATAATAGTATGTATGTATATTATTATTATTATTATTATTATTATTATTATTATTATTATTATGTCAATACAACACAGCAAACAAGATCACTATGCTGGATTTCATATTTCATCCCCAGTCGGGCGCTTCCCAGGCACCTAGGACTGCATGATGTAGCAGCGAATTATGTTTGCCGATCCCAGCCTTTTGCAATTGACAGATGGAGATTTTGTCAATTCCGATGGCTTGAAAATTCTGGGAGTTGAAGTCTATAATTCTTAAAGTTTGGAGACCTCTGCCTTTTAAAGACACCTTTCTCTTTCCGTCCAGCCAGGGATTAACGGAGCCTGGCGCCTGAAGTTCTAAGCCACTTGTACAAGTGCTTGGTGGCTGGTGCCCCTATCCGCACTTTTGCTTGAAGCAAGAGATCCGATATCAGTGATGGCAAACCTTTTTTCCCTGGGGGGCTGAAAGAGTGTGTGCGCGCGCTATCATGCATGCACGACTGCCCACACCCATTATTCAATGCCTTAGGAAGGCAAAAACAACCCCCTGGAGGTCCTCTGGAGGCTGGAAACGGCCTGTTTCCCAATTCTGTTGGGCCCAATAGGCTCGTGTTTCACCCTCCCCAGGCTCCAAGGGCTTCCTGCAGCCGGGGGAGGGTAAAAGAGTCTTGGTTATGACCTATAAGGCCCTTCATGGCATCGGAGCAGAATACCTTCGAGACCGCCTTCTGCCGCACAAATCCCAGCAACCGGTTAGGTCCCACAGAGTTGGCCTTCTCCGGGTCCCGTCAACAAAACAATATCGTCTGGTGGGACGCAGGGGAAGAGCCTTCTCTGTGGCCGCCCCAACCCTCTGGAATCAACTCCCCCCAGAGATTAGGATTGCCCCCACCTTCCTTGCCTTTCGCAAACTCCTTAAAACCCACCTCTCTCACCAGGCATAGGGAAATTGATTCCCCTGGGCCGTTTCCGCTTTACGTATGGTTTGTATGAGATGTATGATTGTTTTTTATACACAGGCTCAAATTACAGAAAGACCTGGACAGACTAACACAGTGAGCCCACACCAGCAAAATGAGGTTCAACATCGACAAGAGCAAAGTCCTTCACCTAGGCAGGAAAAACCCTGGACACACATACAACCTGGGAGAAACCCCTCTTAGCAGTAGCGACTGCGAAAGAGACCTTGCAGTCTTGGTGGACAATCAACTAAACATGAGCCAACAATGTGCAGCAGCAGCTAAAAAAAGCCAACACAATCCTAAGCTGCATCAACAGGGGAATACACTCCAAGACCAGGGAAGTCTTAATACCACTCTACTACGCCCTGATCCAACCACACCTGGAGTACTGTATTCAGTTCTGGTCACCACACTTCAAAAGAGACATTGAAACTCTGGAGAAGGTGCAAAAAAGAGCAACCAAGATGATTAAGGGATTGGAAACTAAGACTTACGAAGAGAGACTGAGGGAACTGGGCATGGATAGCCTAGAGCAGTGTTTTTCAACCAGTGTGCCGTGGCACACTAGTGTGCCGCGAGACATGGTCAGGTGTGCCGCAAAGCTCAGAGAAAGAAAACAAGAGAAAGAGAAAGAGAGAAAGAAAGAAAGAGCAAGAGAGAAAGAAAACAAGAGAGAAAGCAAGCAAGAGAGAGAAAGAAAGCAAGAGAGAAAGAGAACAAGAGAGAAAGAAAGCAAGAGAGAGAGCAAGAAAGAAAGAAAGAGAGAGAAAGAAAGCAAGAGGGAAAGAAAGCAAGAGAGAAAGAGAACAAGAGAGAAAGCAAGCAAGAGACAGAGCAAGAAAGAAAGAAAGAGAGAGAGAGGGAGGGAAGGTGGGAGAGAGAAAGACATAGAGGGAGGTAGGGAGGGAGAAAGAGCAAAAAAGAGGAAAGAAGGAAGAAAGAAAAAAGAGGAAGGGAGAGAGAAATAGAGCAAAAGGGAGGAACAGAGAGAATTTTTTTGTCCAAGCTTTTTTTAGCGCCCCCCCCCCCCCCCCGCCAACTGTGCCCCATGGTTTTGTAAATGTAAAAAATGTGCCGCGGCTCAAAAAAGGTTGAAAATCACTGGCCTAGAGAAAAGGAGGGCCAGAGCGGACATGATAGCAGTCTACAAGTATATGAGGGGATGTCACAGAGAGGAGGGGATCACTTTATTCTTCAGGGCACCAGAGGGC
The DNA here is from genome assembly GCF_031021105.1 of Erythrolamprus reginae. NCBI lineage: Eukaryota > Metazoa > Chordata > Lepidosauria > Squamata > Dipsadidae > Erythrolamprus > Erythrolamprus reginae. Next base: position 3,463,564 of record NC_091951.1, read on the forward strand.
CGGACGAGGAACAAAGGCTGGAAGCTGACCTAGAAGAGATTCAACATGGAGATAAGGAGGAACTTCCTGACGGTCAGAGCGATCAACCAATGGAACAACGTACCAGCGGACATTGTGAACTCCATCACTCTGGACATTTTTAAGAAAAGATTGAACTGCCACTTGACTGGTGTACTATAAGGTTCCTGCTTGGGCAGGGGGTTGAACTCGATGGCCTTCAACTCTAACAATAAATAAATAAAAATAAATAAATTAAGGTTTTTAAATTGTTTTTAACCATTGGATTTGTGGCTGTTTTGTTGTTGTGAGCCGCTCCGAGACTCCGAAGAGGGGCGGCCTACAAATCTAATAAATAATAATAATAATAATAATAATAAGAATAATAATAATAATAATAATAATAATAATAATAATAATAATGCCCTCCTCCATCCCCCTGGATGCTCTCTGGAAGCCAAAACACCCTCCCAGAGCCTCCATGCAAGCCAAAAATTAGCTGGCCAGCACACACACATACACACTGGAGCTGAGCTAGGGCAACGGCTCGCGTGCCAGCAGATATGGCTCTGTGTGCCACCTGTGTCACCCTTGCCATAGGTTCACCACCACTGCCCTATACTGTTTCAGGAGCTATTGATATTCTTATAGGGTCTATTTCAGACAATTGACTGTCGAGTCTCTTCTTTAAAATGCCAGTGATGAAGCCCTTCACTCCTCCACTCGAAACAGAACATCCTACGAAAATAGACTTACAATCCTGGGCCTAGAAAGCCTAGAACTACGGCGTCTAAAACATGATTTGAGTATTGCCCACAAGATCATATGCTGCAATGTCCTACCAATCAATGACTACTTCAACTTCAACCGCAACAACACAAGAGCACGCAACAAATTCAAACTCAATACGAACCGCGCCAAACTTGACTGTAAAAAATATGATTTCAACAATCGAATTATCGAAGCGTGGAACTCATTGCCGGACTCACCCCTAACCACCAACATTTCTCCCTTAGACTCTCCACGATTGACCTCTCCAGGTTCCTAAGAGGCTAGTAAGGGGCGTACATAAGTGCACTGGTGTGCCTTTCGTCCCCTGTCCAATTGTCTCTCCTTTCTCTCACTTATCATATATATTTTCTTTCTTTCATATATCCTCTCCTCTAAGTTCACTTTTACCCTTATATATATTACCACATGTCTATTTTTCTTCCTATGTATTTGTGTATTGGACAAATGAATAAATAAAATAAAATAAAAAATAAATTGTAAATTAACAAGATGCAATGTCTGAGAGCAGTTCCACTAATTGTCTTCACTGTAAGGAGGTTTCTTGTTAATCTGAGGTTGCTTCTCTCCTTATTTTACATTACATAAGAACACAAGAACCTAAGAAGAGCCCTGCTGAATCAGGCCAAAGCCCATCGAGTCCAGCATTCTGTGTCACACAGTGGCCCACCAATTGTCCATGGGGATCTTGAGCAGAAAGAGAAGGCAAGACCCTCCCTTTCCCCTGACCCCCAACAAATGGTACTCAACGGAATCCTGCCTGCCTCAACCAACATAGAGGCGGCACATGGACATCCGTTTCAATAACCATCTATATGCTTGGCATCCATGAATCTGTCTAATCCTGCCTTGAAGCTCTCCAGGCTGACAGCTGTCACGACCTCTTCTGGAAGGGAATTCCATAAACCAACGACCCTCTGGGTGAAGAAATATTTCCCTTGATTTGTCCTCACTTTCTTTCAGGGAGTGCCCCCTCGTCCTAGTATTGCGTGATAGAGAAAATAATTTTTCTCTATCCACCTTTTCTATCCCATGCATGATTTTATACACTTCGATCAAGTCTCCCCTTAAACGCCGTCTTTCAAGGCTGAAGAGACCAAGGCGTTGCAACCTGGTTTCATAAGGGAGGGGCTCCATTTCCTTGATCATTCTTGTTGCCCTTTTTTGCACCTTTTCCAGTTCCATTATATCCTTCTTTTTTTTTGAAAATAAATTTATTAAATATATACAATAAAAACAAAATACAGAAAGACAAAAGGGATATGCATACTGTACATTTTAACATTTACAATCCACTTATGTAGTAATTGGGGAGTGGGAGAAGGTTAGGGTGTTGTGAAGGGAGGGAAGTAGATATAGAAGGAAGGGGGATAGTGAAAAGAAGGAGGGGGGGATAAAGAAGCGAAAACCAGCATTAGAGCTGGGTCTTTCATGATTTGCGGCCTGTAGTTTGAGCTCGTAGTTGGTGTGTTTTACCCTAAGGTTTTATCGATATGTTTTGAATGTAGTTTTTAGTGCCAATATGTATAATTGATTTAGGGGTTTATTTTCTCATATAAGGAAAACCATTATAAAATGTTCTACAGATGGCACTTGCCGCCTGCTAGACTTGCAAAAATGTATCCAAATCTATCACCATTATGTTGGAAATGCAGGGAAAAACCAGGTACATATTACCACATCTGGTGGACATGTGAAACCACCCAAAAATATTGGGAAAAAATTAAAACTATGCTAGAACAAATTACTTCTCAGATCATCCATGCGAAACCCGAACTATTTTTACTAGGAATCATAAGACAAAATTTTAGTAAAGAAAACAGATATATTATAATCCATATTATTACAGCCGCACGGATTTTATATGCACAATTTTGGAAGCAAGAAAAAATTTGACTCATAATCCTTCTTTTCTGTAGACTAGAGTCTCAGCGGCAGCTCTGCAGGGCTTTGAAATTACGTCAAGGCCTGCACCCAGAGAAGCGGCGCGTTTTTCAAATGTGCCGCTTCTCCGGGCAGCCGGCTTCGCCTCCTCCCCTACGGCAGCCCCCCGCTGGTGAAGACGAATAAGAGAGGCCCATTGCTACCACCATTTAACAGGTAGCAAGAGGGGGGAGGAGGAAGCACAAAACGCCGCTTTGCCGCTCCCGGCACAGACCTGGTGATGGCGATGGGCGACGAGGACACCTCCACCATCCTCCTCTCTGGGCAGCCTTTGAAAAGCGTGTGCCGAGACTTCTGGTTTGGTCTGGGATCGCAGCGGAGGCTCCAGGGCAGGGCTCTGTCCCCGAGGCTCCTTCTACCCCTCCAAAGGTTGCGTTTGCGGTTGGTTCGGGTCCAGATGGCCCGTTCCTAGAACAAGGGGCTTCCCTGAACCCGAGGAGCTATCGCTGAAGCTCCGGAGGCAAGGGATCGCCCCGCAGCTTTGGAGAAGGGAGAACCGATCCTTAAATTCCCAGAGGACTCGGCCATTGTGATCCGTCCTTACCAGTGGGAAGCGAGAAAATAATAATAAGAACCTGAATTTCCGAAATAGCAGTGAAAGCAGAAGGAGAATACAAAAGAGAAAAGAAGATTTTAAGGTATAATTTTACTACTACATGACAAACTTGGAAGATTTGATTAAACCGAACTCTTCAAATAATAAGGCGAAAAAAGAAAGTTTTAAGAAAAAATTCATATCCTGGGGCTGGAAAAGACTATATGGCCGGAACTACTTTTTCCTCTCTTTTTACACCGAACTAAATTTATAAAACTTGACTTTGAATAGAATTTTAAGATTGGGACTGGATATAAAATCATAGCTTGGAAGAGGATGTTAGGAGGTGTGATTTAATAAAGATTTAACAAAGATTCGAATCTCAGCAAGTTTTGAAGAACGTTAAATCCCGGGCACTATTTTCCATCTGCGGAGGGATTATGCTTCTTGATTTTTACTTTCAAAATGGAATAAATGAACAAATAAATTAACAACTTAATGAACTAAAATAAAGGAGAGTTTTTCCTTCATGTGATTTTTTGCAACTGGTGAATTATAACAAGAAGAATTTGCATTGGATTTGCTGTTCCTGGATTCTCGGCTGTTCGTTAAACTCGCTGCAAAGGGGTTTTTTTTCTTTCTTTCTCTCTTCCTTTATCGTCTGTGAGGATTTATTATAAGGTTTATGTTTGGAACTGAACTATAATTATTTTTTTCTGATATCTTTGGATTCAACTACTGGATTTTGGCTCTGTGTTTGAACTAGACTTGGAATTATTATCGGAGTATTGAACAAAATTAATTTGGATTAATTTGACTTTTGGAATTATTTTGGACTTTAGAGAAGAATCGTAAAAGAACTGTTAAAAAATAACTAAATTTTAGAGCTTCAATCAACAAAAGACTTCTACATCTAACTGAAAATTATAAGTATATTATTGGCGTTATTCTTTTACTTCTTTTTTTCCCCTTTTTCTCCTTAGGTATTGAATATATTAGTGAAGATTGGACTTAATCCCTGGATAGTTCAATGGATTTGCAGCTGGCTGAAGCGTAGACATCAGAGAGTTATTGTTAATGGCGAGTATTCTGAGCAGAGTCAGGTTACAAGCGGTGTGCCACAAGGGTCTGTTCTGGGTCCTATTCTTTTTAATATATTTGTGAGTGACATAGGGGAAGGTTTGGTAGGGAAGGTTTGCCTATTTGCCGATGACTCTAAAGTGTGCAATAGGGTTGATATTCCTGGAGGCGTCTGTAATATGGTAAATGATTTAGCTTTACTAGATAAATGGTCTAAGCAATGGAAACTGCAGTTTAATGTTTCCAAATGTAAAATAATGCACTTGGGGAAAAGGAATCCTCAATCTGAGTATTGTATTGGCAGTTCAGTGTTGGCAAATACTTCAAAAGAAAAGGATTTAGGGGTAGTGATTTCTGACAGTCTCAAAATGGGTGAACAGTGCAGTCAGGCGGTAGGGAAAGCAAGTAGGATGCTTGGCTGCATAGCTAGAGGTATAACAAGCAGGAAGAGGGAGATTATGATCCCACTATATAGAATGCTGGTGAGACCACATTTGGAATACTGTGTTCAGTTCTGGAGACCTCACCTACAAAAAGATATTGACAAAATTGAACGGGTCCAAAGACGGGCTACAAGAATGGTGGAAGGTCTTAAGCATAAAACGTATCAGGAAAGACTTAATGAACTCAATCTGTATAGTCTGGAGGACAGAAGGAAAAGGGGGGACATGATCGAAACATTTAAATATATTAAAAGGTTAAATAAGGTCCAGGAGGGAAGTGTTTTTAATAGGAAAGTGAACACAAGAACAAGGGGACACAATCTGAAGTTAGTTGGGGGAAAGATCAAAAGCAACATGAGAAAATATTATTTTACTGAAAGAGTAGTAGATCCTTGGAACAAACTTCCAGCAGATGTGGTAGATAAATCCACAGTAACTGAATTTAAACATGCCTGGGATAAACATATATCCATCCTAAGATAAAATACAGAAAATAGTATAAGGGCATACTAGATGGACCATGAGGTCTTTTTCTGCCGTCAGACTTCTATGTTTCTATGTTTCTATTCATAGATATTTTGAAATAGAATTAATTGAAATAATGAATTGCTAATTTTTTTCTGGTCCTCCTCTCCCTCTCCTGGTGTGGTGTCTTTCTTTTTAAAACAAAAAATAATTAACAATAAATTTTCTGTAGGTAATAAATTTTGCTAAAGTATAAGAAAACCCTTTTATATGAAAAGTAACATAATTAATTTTTGCCTTTTTAAATAAATTGCTGTATGGATTAAAACTCTTTCCTTCTTTTCTTGCTTCTAGTTATTTTCTTTTTTCTTTCCTGTCTCTATTTTGCCATTTAGTAATTTTGTTATTGTAAATTATATATTGATAAATAAGATTATCTAGTTAGTCAATTTTCTTTATGTAAGAGTGAATATTAAAATAAGTTTTCTTTTGATATATTGATTTAAAATTATACATTATACAGTAATACCTCGTCTTACGAACTTAATTGGTTCCAGGACGAGGTTTGTAAGGTGAAAAGTTCGTAAGATGAAACAATGTTTCCCATAGGAATCAACGGAAAAGCCAATAATGCGTGCAAGCCCATTAGGAGAATCCAAAATATTAAGGCTTAAAAAAAAAAGCGGCGGCCAAAGCTGAGGCGAACACCTTTCTTCTCAGTTGAGCTCCATGAGCCTTTCCCTCCCGTTTTTGCCCACCTCTCTCTCCTCATCTCCCCCCACACCTTTCTCCTCCCTTGAGCTCCATGAGCCTTTTCTTCCCGTTTTTGCCCACCTCTCTCCTCATCTCCCCCACTTTCTCCTCCCTTGAGCTCCATGAGCCTTTCCCTCCCATTTTTGCCCACCTCACTCTCATCTCCCCCACTTTCTCCTCCCTTGAGCTCCATGAGCCTTTCCTCTCGTTTTTGCCCACCTCACTCTCATCTCCCCTACACCTTTCTCCTCCCTTGAGCTCCATGAGTCTTTTCTTCCTGTTTTTGTCCCCCCTACTCTGCCCAGCAGAGTGTCCGTTTTTGCGATCCTGGGATTCCCCTACAGCATTGCAAAAACGCAGAAGTCAGGGGGTGGGGTTTCCCATGGAGGGGAGCCTCAGGGGATCCCAGGATCGGAAAAACCTGCGTGGCTTGCAACGAAAGTCCGGAGGCGGGGAATCTCAGTGGCGGCTTGGCAGGTTCGTAGGGTGAAAAAAGTTCGTAAGAAGAGGCAAAAAAATTCCGAACCCTGGGTTTGTATCTTGAAAAGTTCATATGATGAGGGGTTCGTATCATGAGGTACCACTGTATATTGTTATTCTATAATATACTAAAATAATTCAAGAGGTAAATTTGTGTGCACTTATAAAGTTTTAAAAACAAGAATCAAGTTTATATTTTTAGCATTGACAAAGTATAAAGAAGACCAAGTGGATGTAAAGGGGGTAATACATACATATATTTTTAGGATTTTTTTCTTTTCTTATTATTCTTGATATATTATTGTTTCTGTGGTACTTAGAAATTTCGGGTTTAAAAAAAATCAAATATAAGTAGTAAATATAAGTAGTAAAGGTTGATTGGATTGAAGTTTATTGGAGTTTTCCCTTTTTAAAAAAAAATATAAATATTAAAAGTATAACAATTAATGATATTATCAGTATCAGAAAATACCACAGAAGAGTATTATCTAAAGAAGTAACTAGGATGTCGAGTACATCCACATACGCAAAGTCTATTAAAAAGCAAACTTTAACCTCTGCTATATCACCCCAAGTATCACCTCAGCCATCTCCTGTACACCAAAGCACTTCTGCAAGTATGTTAGCCAAAGAAAAAGAGAAAGCGCAATCACAACCTACTCTTCAAACAATATTTACTTCTATTTACACAGCGAGACTTAAAAAGGTTCTGAATGAGAAAATACATCAAGACCAAAATGAGTTCCTACCAGGCAGACAAATAAAAAATAATCTTAGAACGATTATCAACACATTAGAATATTATGAACAACATTTTGGAAAACCAGTATCATTAATGTTCCTCGATGCCAAAAAAGCTTTTGATAATGTAAATTGGACCTTTATAAAAATGCAATTAAATAAAATGAGATTCGGCACAAAATTTGTAAATTTAATTGATGCAATATATTCAAAACAAACAACAAAAATTATATTAAATAATGAACAATTAGAAAGATTTGAAATATTTAAGGGAGTTAGACAAGGTTGTCCGATCTTACCTTTATTGTTTATCCTATCATTGCAAGATTTTATGGAAAATTAATAAAGTTTATTAAAAAAGAAAAGCGTGTGCCAGGCTTCATTTTTTAGTGTGCTACAGCGCATGGCGCACATTATTTATTTATTTATTTATTACTTAGATTTGTATGCCGCCCCTCTCCGAAGACTCGGGGCGGCTCACAACACGTGGAAACAAATCATAAATAATCTAACAAATTTAAAATTAAAAGATTTAAAAGACCCCATATACTAACAGACATACACACAAGCATACCATATATAAATTAAACATGCCCAGGGGAAGATGTTTCAGTTCCCCCATGCCTGACGGCAAAGGTGGGTTTTAAGGAGTTTACGGAAGGCAGGAAGAGTAGGGGCAGTTCTAATCTCCGGGGGGAGTTGGTTCCAGAGGGCCGGTGCCGCCACAGAGAAGGCTCTTCCCCTGGGGCCCGCCAACTGACATTGTTTAGTTGACGGGACCCGGAGAAGGCCCACTCTGTGGGACCTGATCGGTCGCTGGGATTCGTGCGGCAGGAGGCGGTCTCGGAGATATTCTGGTCCAATGCCATGAAGGGCTTTAAAGGTCATAACCAACACTTTGAATTGTGACCGGAAACTGATCGGCAACCAATGAGGGAATACTGCTAACAATTACTGTTTTTAAGCCAGGTCTCATTTGGATCAGAAAGTCCCAATATACATACACATACAAATCTATAGAGCCATGGTGGGTCAGTGGATTGAACACAGTACTACAGGCTATTTGCCTACAAATAGTTCGAACCTGATTGAGTCATGGTTGATTGTCTTTTTTTCCTTGAGGTCGCTAAAATGAGGATAGATTGCTAGGGACCATATGCTGACTTTGTAACCTGCTCAGAGTATTGAAAAGCATTGTGTAGTGGTATATATTTTGCTATATAGTTTCCCCAAAGCATGGATCCTAGTATGAGTAGTAAGATCACCATTGTGAGTAAACCTCCTACATGCATGGAGTGCATGTGAGACACTTTTGTGTCTCCTAAGTTCACTGACATGAGTAAATGTCTTGCCACACTCCATGCATTTATGCGGCTTCTCCCCTGTGTGGATCACCTTATGGAAAATAAGAGTAACTCTTTAAGCAAACTCCTTTCCACATTCCATGCATTTAAAATGGTTTCTCTCCTGTGTGGAGCTTTTTGTATCTTCCAAGCCCACTGCTCTGAGTAAATGTCTGTCCGCACTCCCTGCATTTATACAGCTTCTCCTCTGTGTGTACGATCTTATGGGAAATAAGTGTACTGCTATCAGCAAGTCTTTCCACATTCCAAGCATTTATATGGTTTCTCTCCTGTGTGAAGGTTTTTGTGTCTTTTTAATCAAACTGCCACGAGTAAACGTCTTTCCACAGTCAATGCATTTATATGGCCTCTCCCGTGTGTGGATCAACTTATGGGAAATGAGATGACCTCTTTGAGTGAAGAGTTTTCTCCCCTGTGTGGATCCTCTTATGGGAAGTAAGTGCACTGCAACGAGCAAAGGTTTTTCCACACTCCATGCATTTATTTGGTTTCTCCCCTGTGTGGATCGTCTTATGGGAATTAAGTGTAATCCTATAAGCAAAGGTTTCCCCACACTCCATGCATTTATATGGTTTCTCCCCTGTGTGGATCATCTTGTGGGAAATAAGTGTACTGCTACGAGTAAATGTCTTTCCACACTCCATGCATTTATATGGTTTCTCCCCTGTGTGGATTATGTTATGGGTAATAAGTGTACTGCTACGAGCAAAGGTTTTTCCACACTCTTTGCATTTATATGGTTTCTCCCCTGTGTGGATCGTCTTATGGGAATCAAGTGTAATCCTATAAGCAAAGGTTTTCCCACACTCCATGCATTTATATGGTTTCTCCCCTGTGTGGATCTTCTTATGGGACGTAAGTGAAGGGCCACGAGTAAACGTCTTTCCACATTCCATGCATTTATATGGCTTCTCCCCTGTGTGGATCATCTTATGGGAAATGAGAGGACCTCTTTGAGCGAAGATCTTTCCACATTCCATGCATTCATATGGTTTCTCCCCAGTGTGGATCATCTTATGGGAAGCCAGTGTAATCCTATAAGCAAAGGTTTTCCCACACTCCATGCATTTATATGGTTTCTCCCCTGTGTGGATCCTCTTATGGGAAGTAAGTGAATTGCCACGAGTAAACGTCTTTCCACACTCCATGCATTTATATGGCCTCTCCCCTGTGTGGGTCATCTTATGGGAAATGAGATGACCTCTTTGAGCGAAGATCTTTCCACATTCCATGCATTCATATGGTTTCTCCCCTGTGTGGATTACGTTATGGGCAATAAGTGTACTGCTACGAGCAAAGGTTTTTCCACACTCCATGCATTTATATGGCTTCTCCCCTGTGTGGGTCATCATATGAGAAGTAAGTGAACTGCTATGAGCAAAGGTATTTCCACACTCCATGCATTTATATGGTTTTTCCCCTGTGTGGATCTTCTTATGGATAGTAAGTGAACTGCTATGACCAAAGGTCTTTCCACACTCCATGCATTTATATGCTTTTTCCCCTGTGTGGATTATCTTATGGATACTAAGTTGCCCATTTCTTTTAAAACATTTTCCACATTCTAAACATTTATATGGCTTCTCTTTTGTGTCAATCGCTTTTTGAGACGTAAGGAAGTTGTTTCCAAGAGAAAGAATGGATGTCCCATTGTAATTTTGTCCATTGTGTCTTCTTATAGCATCCTCTCCTTTGCTTTGGGTTAAATAGTGTTCATTTGCTTGTACTGTAGCTTTGACTAGTTTCACACTTTTTGCAGTATATATTTTCCTTGTTTTCTCCTGTGGGGCAACAAAGTCTTGCTTCAGAGCATCAGTGGAGGAAGAGCTTTCCTGATTCCAATTCTTTAACAGGTTTCCCTCATGGTTTTTGAATTCCATTTGATTTCCAAACTTCTCTATTCTATCTTTAGCATTCATCACTTGGAACAGTTCACAGGAATCGTGATCTTTACCTTCAAAACAAAAGGGAAATGAAAATGATAATAAGGTTAGAGAAAAAGATCAAAGTGCAGACAATCAAATGAATTTCCTTCTGAATTTCCATTGTTGTATGTTTGCATGCTTACAGTCGTATGATACAGACATGATGATTTCCATATGCAGTAGTACCTCTAGATATGAGTTTAATTCGTTCCAGAACGGAGCTCGTATGTCGAACAACTCATATCTGCAACAAATGGCTTTAGACTTTGTTTTTCCTCTCCGAGATAACCAGAAGCAAGGATTCTTGCACCACCTAGTGGACGCTCGGCTCGTATCCCGAATTTGAGCTCGGGTGTCGAAAAGAAATTTCTCTCCCCTCGTGGCTCGTAACTTGGAATACTCGCATGTGGAGCAGCTCGTATCTAGAGGTACTACTGTATATTCTTGTGGTTAGCTCTGGCCCAGCTCCTGCCCCAAGGACTGTGGATGTGGGGGAGACATCCACATGCTGCAGGCCTGTTTTGCCCCTGGTGGAATCTGCTAATGAAGGCTCCTCTGACCAAGAAGACATGAGGGACAGGGAGGAGGAGAGTGGGGCAGACAGCTCAGAAGGAGATCAATTATCTGTGGTTGGGTGGAGCCTTCATCAGCAGATTCCACCGGGGGCAAAACAGGCCTGCAGCATGTGGATGTCTCCCCCACATCCACAGTCCTTGGGGCAGGAGCTGGGCCAGAGCTAACCACAACACACTAGGATGATCTGAGTTACATTGCAAGCAGCCTTTCTTCTTGAATTTAATTGGGAATGCTTTTCCATGGGCTGAGTGCGAAAGGTTTTTCCTCCCACAATTTTAGAGGTTTCAGAGGACAAATGACAATGCACTCCTCTTACATGACCTCCAGAGGACACGTAAAAGCAAACCTCCTTCTTTTCAGCCCCCTGTAGACAAGATCAAGTAGAAATGGAAAAATACAGATAAGAAATGGCATCGAAAGCATCTAAGCAAAGGGACATTGACTCTTTCCTTCCTTGGAGTAAGAGAAGATCTTTCCCTTCTCCCTCCCGGGAGACAATATCTGATTCCTGCTTTTTTTTAAATTAAAAAACTAACTATAATCTGTCTTCTTGAACTCTCTGATTGGGGACTAGAAAACTCTTACCGAGAGAGACCACGTTCCTATGGTTTTCCAGCATGACTTCCGAATGCAGCGCTCTCTGGTCAGGATCCAGCTGAGACCATTCCTCCTCAGAGAAAGACACAGCCACCTCCTCGAAGGACACAGGACTCCCCTGAACACGGAAAAAAGAACAGGTGGATTCACAATATTTGTCCATCTTCATCAATGATTTAGACAAGAGGATAGAAGGGGAACGCATCAAATTTGCAGATAAGGCCAAATTGAAAGGGATACCAACACTCCAGAAGATAAGATCAAGATATAGAAACATAGAAGACTGACGGCAGAAAAAGACCTCATGGTCCATCTAGTCTGCCCTTATACTATTTCCTGTATTTTATCTTACAATGGATATATGTTTATCCCAGGCATGTTTAAATTCAGTTACTGTGGATTTACCAACCACATCTGCTGGAAGTTTGTTCCAAGGATCTACTACTCTTTCAGTAAAATAATATTTTCTCATGTTGCTTTTGATCTTTCCCCCAACTAACTTCAGATTGTGTCCCCTTGCTCTTGTGTTCACTTTCCTATTAAAAACACTTCCCTCCTGGACCTTATTTAACCCTTTAACATATTTAAATGTTTCGATCATGTCCCCCCTTTCCCTTCTGTCCTCCAGACTATACAGAGGGAGTTCATGAAGTCTTTCCTGATACGTTTTATGCTTAAGACCTTCCACCATTCTTGTAGCCTGTCTTTGGATCTGTCCAATTTTGTCAATATCTTTTTGTAGGTGAGGTCTCCAGAACTGAACACAGTATTCCAAATGTGGTTTCACCAGCGCTCTATATAAGGGGATCACAATCTCCCTCTTCCTGCTTGTTATACATCTAGCTATGCAGCCAAGCATCCTATTTGTTTTTCCTACTGCCCGACCACACTGTAGAAGGATTGACAGATCAGGCCCCATGTAACAAAATGAAATCAACAATGAGAAATATTAACACTTAGGAAACCCAAATGCACTGGCATAGGGTAGGTCAGTGGTGATAAACCTTTCTTGGGTCATGTGCCAAAAGGCTGTGTGTGCACAAACCCTTCCCCACACACAAGTGTACCCCGGTGCTGCCTCTGCCCGTGCCATAGGTTTGCCATCACAGTAATAGGTGATAACCTGGCTCAATAGTAGTAAGTGCAACAAGGATCTTGGAGTCCTAGTGGACAACCATTTAAACATAAGTCAGCATTATGCTACAGTTGCTAAAAAATATATATCCCCAAATAAAATCAGGCTGCAATACGGGAGGGATAGAATCAAGATGACATGAAGTGAATATAACATCCAGCATTGGTTGTGTTGTGGATAGCTCTGGCCCAGCTCCTGCCCCAAGGAGGATAGAAGGGGAACTCATCAAATTTGCAGTAAGTGCACCACGGATCTTGGAGTCCTAACGGACAACCACTTAAACATGAGTCAGCAGTATGCTATTTTATTATTTATTATTTATTTATTATTTAGATTTGTATGCCGCCCCTCTCCGCAGACTCGGGGCGGCTCACAGCAAAACAAAACAATTCATCACAAATCTAAATTGAAGTTTAAAATATTTTTAAAAACCCATAGTTGCCCCCCCATCCTGTTGTGGTTAGTTCTGCCCCAGCTCCTGCCCCAAGGACTGTGGATGTGGGGGAGACATCCACATGCTGCAGGCCTGTTTTGCCCCCGGTGGAATCTGCTGATGAAAGCTCCTTTGACCAAGAAGACATGAGTGACAGGGAGGAGGAGAGTGGGGCAGACAGCTCAGAAGGAGATCAATTCTCTAGCTCCTGCTTGGATTCAGGACAAGAGTTAATGATACAGCCACACATGCGGAGAGCGATGCATAGGCAACAACAACTGAGAGATTATTATCAAAGAAAATGAGGCCACCTGTGGTTGGGTGGGGCTGTGGTCATTAGTGAGGCTGCTATAAAGAGCAGCCTGTGGGTTTGGCCATTGTGGAGGATTATCTGATCCTTGTGTTTCGTGACTGCTTTACTGACTTTGACCTTTTGTGTGCTGATTTCCCCCCGCTTTGAAACTAAACCAGGGCAAAGTCTTTTTCACTTTGTGACAGAAGAAGGACTGTGAATTGCTTCACAGCTGCAAGCTAAGTATCACAGAACTGATAAGGGACTTGTACAAATTACCAGTTTGTTTGGAGACGAGTGCTCTTTGCTATACCAAAAGAGGGCTTGGTTTAAGTGAAGTTTCATTATAAAGAACATTGTTTTGAATTTTCAAACATGTGTGTGTCTGAAATTTGTACCTGTGAATTTTTGGGAGGATTCTATCAGAGAGCCCGACAGAACACATCCCAACAGAATCGCAGGCTGCATTAAGAGGGATAGAATCAAGATGACATGAAGTATTAGTACCGCTTTATAATGCCTTGGTTAAACCACACTTGAAATATTGTATCCAATTTTTGGCTGACATATATATATATAAAAAGATCTTGAGACTCTAGAAAGAGGGCAGAGAAGAGCAATAAAAAGTCTCCGGAGAGGGGCGGCATACAAATCCAATCAATCAATCAATCAATCAATCAATCAATAAATAAATATTATTTATTTGTATGCCACCCCTCTCCGTAGACTACTAGTGGACTGGAGGCTAAAACATATAAAGAATGGTTGCTGGAATTGTGTATGTCTACTTTCATGAAAAGGACAAGGGGGGTGATATGATACCAGTGTTCCAAGAACAATGGATGGCAACTAATCAAGGAGAGAATCAATCTACAAGTACAACAACACAAGAGCCCACAACAGATACAAGCTTAATATTAACTGCTCCAAACCTGACTGTGAAAAATACAACTTTAGTAACCGAGTTGTCGAAGCATGGAACTTATCACCGGACTCTGTAGTATCATCCCCTAACCCCCAACACTTTACCCTTAGACTATCCACGGTTGACCTCACCAAGTTCCTAAGAGGTCAGTAAGGGGCGTACATAAGTGCACCGGAGTGCCTACCGTCCCCTGTCCTATTGTCTCTCCTATATCTCCTATATCTTCTCTTTTCCTGCTATTCTCTCATAGTTATATTTCACTCCTTTATTTTCTCCTTTATTCCCCCTTTAATACATTCTATCTGATTATATCCTCTATAACCCTCATTGTGTATTACTGTGTATAGGACAAAACAAATAAACAAATAAATAAAAATAAAGAGATATTCCCTGACAGTGAGAACAATTAGTCAGTGAAACGACTTGTCTCCAGTAATTGTGGATGTTCTAACATTGGACAGCCAAATGTTATGGGGCTTCCTATCTGACCACGGGGGTGGACTAGAAGACCTCCACAATCTCTAACCAACTCAGATATTCTGTTCCATTGTTCCCAAAGCAAAGATATGCACCAAGTTGAATGACTGTGGGTCACACAAGTCTTAATTTTAGGCGAGAAAATGGGCAAATCTGAAAATTGCTTCCACTGAAGAAATAGTTGGGGAAGTTCTATCAAGTTAATTGATTCTGCAAAAATTTCAGTGCCTTTCAGTAAAGTAATCCCACTTCTGGACCAACTGATCGATCACTCTGTCTATCATTGATTGATCTAGTATTCTGAGCAATTAGCTGAAAGGAAGAAAACAAAGAGAAAATTCTCTGGGAAAGTCATTCATTCATTCATTTATTGGATTTGTATGCCGCCCCACTCCGTGGACTCGGGGCGGCTAACAACAGTGACAAAAAACAGAATGTAAAAATCCAATACTACAACAGCTAAAAACCCTTGTTATAAAACCAATCATACATACAAACATACCATACATAAATTGGAGAAGCCTAGGGGGAAAGATTATCTTAATTCCCCCATGCCTGACGGCAGAGGTGGGTTTTGAGGAGCTTACGAAAGGCAAGGAGGGTGGGGGCTATTCTAATCTCTGGGGGAGTTGGTTCCAGAGGGTCGGGGCTGCCACAGAGAAGGCTCTTCCCCTGGGCCCCGCCAACCGACATTGTTTAGTTGACGGGACCCAGAGAAGGTCCACTCTGTGGGACATAACTGGTCGCTGGGATTCGTGCGGCAGAAGGCGGTCTCTGAGATAATCTGGCCCGGTGCCATGAAGGGCTTTATAGGTCATAACCAACACTTTGAATTGTGACCAGAAACTGATCGGCAACCAATGCAGACTGCGGAGTGTTGGTGTGACATGGGCATATTTAGGGAAGCCCATGATTGCTCTTGCAGCTGCATTCTGCACAATCTGGAGTTTCCGAACATTTTTCAAAGGTAGCCCCATGTAGAGAGCGTTGCAGTAGTCGAGCCTCGAGGTGATGAGGGCATGAGTGATTGTGAGTAATGACTCCCGGTCCAAATAGGGCCACAACTGGTGCACCAGGCGAACCTGGGCAAACGCCCCCCTCGCCACAGCTGAAAGATGGTTCTCTAATGTGAGCTGTGGATCGAGGAGGACGCCCAAGTTGCGGACCCTCTCTGAGGGGGTCAATAACTCTCCCCACAAGGGTAATGGATGGACAGATGGAATTGTCCTTGGGAGGCAAAACCCACAGCCACTCATTTCTTAGTCTTTGCAAAGCGGGCTTGTTTGGTCTTCTAATCAAGGGGCAAATCAGAGGATTGAAAATTATTTTGTAGCCCAAAATCCCTTATGTTCAATACAGCCACTCCCGTTGGATTTTAATAGTGTGCTTTATTTTTTTTAATAGGATTTGCTTATCTTTGAACTACAGGAAATAAACGAGGTTTTTAAAAACGATAATAGATACTTTTACAAAATTGTTTCTTGTAAGCGCAAAGTTGGCAGAGTACCTAGCAGAACAAGATGGCCACAGGAAGCTACGGTGACTGACAGGAACTTGAACTTGCTATTCTGCTCTTCATGTTGTGGAAGAATACAAAAATAATCCAGGCCAAACATAGAAACATAGAAGACTGATGGCAGAAAAAGACCTCATGGTCCATCTAGTCTGCCCTTATACTATTTCCTGTATTTTATCTTACAATGGATATATGTTTATCCCAGGCATGTTTAAATTCAGTTACTGTGGATTTACCAACCACGTCTGCTGGAAGTTTGTTCCAAGGATCTACTACTCTTTCAGTAAAATAATATTTTCTCATGTTGCCTTTGATCTTTCCCCCAACTAACTTCAGATTGTGTCCCCTTGTTCTTGGGTTCACTTTCCTATTAAAAACACTTCCCTCCTGGACCTTATTTAACCCTTTGACATATTGAAATGTTTCGATCATGTCCCCCCTTTTCCTTCTGTCCTCCAGACTATACAGATGGAGTTCATGAAGTCTTTCCTGATACATTTTATGCTTAAGACCGTCCACCATTCTTGTAGCCCGTCTTTGGACCCGTTCAATATTGTCAATATCTTTTTGTAGGTGAAGAAGGGAAAATAGAAGAAAGCACTGTGCATAGTCTAATATCTTGTCTCTTTCTTACTTGATTCGGAGATTCAACCGCTATTTGATCTGCATCATGGAAACCAGAAAGCTTCACTCTTTGTCTCTCTGTAAGGAATAAATAATTTCAAAATTCATAAATAACAAAATCGGAGGAGGTATTCTAGAGAAGAGAAGAGAGAGCAAAGGTAAGCCAGATGGACAACTGGAGGATCTCCCATTACCTCCTAAGCTTGGGTCTTCCCAAGGGATCCTCCTGAAAAATAGCTCCCGAGGGGGGTTTGATGGGTTCTTCTTTTCCTCAGGATCTCTGATCTTGCACTTCAAACCAGAGAAAGGAAAAAAGAAGCAGGCTCAATATACATCACACAAAATAAAGTGGGTTCTTATACTTGGAGCACAACTTCAAAGCCAACAATTTATTTAATTTTATTTATTTATTTATTAAATTTATATGCCGCCCCTCTCCGCAGACTCGGGGCGGCTCACAATAGTAACAGAAAACAATATATAATACAAATTCAATCATTAGAAAGCTAAAAACCCATAGTTTAAGAAAAACATGCACACAACATACCATACATAAACAGTATAGGCCTGGGGAAGATATTTCAGTTCCTCCATGCCGGACGGCAGAGGTGGGTTTTAAGGAGTTTGCGGAAGGCAAGGAGGGTGGGGGCAGTTCTAATCTCAGGGGGGAGCTGGTTCCAGAGGGTCGGGGCCGCCACAGAGAAGGCTCTTCCCCTAGGACCCACCAAACGACATTGTTTAGTTGACGGGACCCGGAGAAGACCAACTCTGTGGGACCTAATCGGTCGCTGGGATTCGTGTGACAGAAGGCGGTCCCAGAGATATTCTATCTGTGAGGTTAAGTGAGAAAATAATAGAACAATGTCCTACAAGAATTGGAGAATTTCCACATGTGAGGGTCGCCCAGAAAATAATGCACCACGTTTTTTTTCTCAATCTACAGTGCTTGTATGAATGAAAAACTTTAGATATGCAGTGTTCCCTCGATTTTCGCGGGTTTGAACTTCGTGAAAAGTCTATACCACGGTTTTTCAAAAATATTAATTAAAAAATACTTCGCGGTTTCCCCCCTATACCACGGTTTTTCCCACCCGATTTTGTCGTATGTCATCGCCAAACTTTCATCTACTTTAATAAATATTTTTTTAAATAAACATGGTGAGTAATAATCTAAATGGTTTCAAAGGGAATGGGAAATTGTAATTTAGGGGTTTAAAGTGTTAAGGGAAGGCTTGTGATACTGTTCATAGCAAAAAATAGTGTATTTACTTCTGCATCTCGACTTCGCGGAAATTCGACTTTCACGGGCGGTATTGGAACGCATCCCCCATGAAAATGGAGGGAACACTGTACCTTATTTGAATTGTTAGGAGTGCATGTGTAAATTTTGTGTTTCTTCAAACAGATAGCATAGCTGCAGCAGTGTTTTGAAATGGCGTTTGTAAGGGATGTACGTTAAAAGCAGGGTGTCGTCATTGAATTTCTCACTGTGGAGAAGAAAAACTGTTGGGAGCATTCACAAACGTACAGTTTGGCAGAGCTCCAAGATTTTCGTGACCAGAACAAGGAGTGGTAGAAACATAGAAACATAGAAGTCTGACGGCAGAAAAAGACCTCATGGTCCATCTAGTCTGCCCTTATACTATTTTCTGTATTTTATCTTAGGATGGATATATGTTTATCCCAGGCATGTTTAAATTCAGTTACTGTGGAGTTATCTACCACATCTGCTGGAAGTTTGTTCCAAGGATCTACTACTCTTTCAGTAAAATAATATTTTCTCATGTTGCTTTTGATCTTTCCCCCAACTAACTTCAGATTGTGTCCCCTTGTTCTTGTGTTCACTTTCCTATTAAAAACACTTCCCTCCTGGACCTTATTTAACCCTTTAATATATTTAAATGTTTCGATCATGTCCCCCCTTTTCCTTCTGTCCTCCAGACTATACAGATTGAGTTCATTAAGTCTTTCCTGATACGTTTTATGCTTAAGACCTTCCACCATTCTTGTAGCCCGTCTTTGGACCCGTTCAATTTTGTCAATATCTTTTTGTAGGTGAGGTCTCCAGAACTGAACACAGTATTCCAAATGTGGTCTCACCAGCATTCTATATAGTGGGATCATAATCTCCCTCTTCCTGCTTGTTATACCTCTAGCTATGCAGCCAAGCATCCTACTTGCTTTCCCTACCGCCTGACTGCACTGTTCACCCATTTTGAGACTGTCAGAAATCACTACCCCTAAATCCTTTTCTTTTGAAGTATTTGCCAACACTGAACTGCCAATACAATACTCAGATTGAGGATTCCTTTTCCCCAAGTGCATTATTTTACATTTGGAAACATTAAACTGCAGTTTCCATTGCTTAGACCATTTATCTAGTAAAGCTAAATCATTTACCATATTACAGACGCCTCCAGGAATATCAACCCTATTGCACACTTTAGAGTCATCGGCAAATAGGCAAACCTTCCCTACCAAACCTTCCCCTATGTCACTCACAAATATATTAAAAAGAATAGGACCCAGAACAGATCCTTGTGGCACACCGCTTGTAACCTGACTCTGCTCAGAATACTCGCCATTAATAATAACTCTCTGATGTCTACGCTTCAGCCAGCTGCAATCAGCCAGCTGCAATAATAGTAGTAGTAATACATGCCCTTGTGTCTCGCTGAAGGAAGGCCATAGAACGGGACGGAAATTACGTGGGAAAATATTGAATTTAGAAGAAACATAATTCTTTCTTGTGGGTAAGTTCCATTGTGTTCAGTAAATAATTGTTGAAGAAAAAAAATGTGGTGAATTACTTTCTGGGTGATCCCCTTATTATGAATGTCAGAGAAGATTGGGAAGGAGGGCTGAAATATTCAAACACACGCTCTACACACACTCTCTGAGCTCCCTAAAGTCTCTCACCTGCAACTGGACCTGCTCCTTCTGCTCCTCCGCCTGGCTCAGGAGGAGGCCTTCCGCCAGGGCCACCGCCTGGGAGCTGGTCTCTGCTCGACACTCCTGCACCCAGTCAACCATCTCTGGGGGCAAAAGGGACAGGAGCTGCTCCAGAACCACCAGGTCCAGCATCTGGGCTTTGGTGTGCTTCTCTGGTCTCAGCCATCGCCTGCACAAGTCATGGAGTCGGCTGCAAAGTCCTCGGGGACCCTCAGTCTCCTGGTATTGGATGAAGTTCCAGGACTGAACTTCTGGAGGGAGGATGGTTTCCTCCTCCAGGATTGTCTGCCTGGTTCTTGTCCAGATCGTCCCACCATTCGCAGGCTGAGCTCCAGTTTCGTCCTTTAAAAAAGATGGTGTCTCCATCCTTTCTCTGTCCTGCAGAGCAACTCCAAATGGCTCCAAGGACTCTTGTGGGTCTCCAGATGCCTTTTCCTTCACAGGACCGTTTCTGAGAACAGGAGATGGATTCCACTCTTCTTCTTTTTTTCCCCCGAGGAGAAAATTTTGCCTTTCAAAGTCCACAAATGGCTTCCAGTTTCTGTATCTGAGATGGAAAGAAAAACAAAGGCCAAGACTTAGAAAGTGGAAAATCAGTCACTGAGCGACCCTCACCCAACCTGCCAGGAGGCCCAAGCGGGGGCTGAGGTCGCCCCCTCCAGCAGGGCCGGTAAGAAGGCACCTGGAGAGGCCGCCCTGCTTCTCTTCCCTTCCGGAGACAGGATCAGGCCCCCGGGGAGCCTGGTGCGAATCCTGCATCCTCCTCGCCCGGCCTCTCTCCTCTCCTGCTGGGTGGGTCCACAAGGCCGACCCGACCCTCCCCCCACACGGCTTCTTCCGCGGATCCCCACTTTTCCCTGCAGGGAGAGAGCGGCTGGGAACCATAGGACCCGGAAAGACCCTCACCCGAGGCACATTTGGATGTTCTCCCGCCCGACTCTCCCGCATGCTCTCCACTTCCTGCTGAGCCCCAGGGGTTAAGGAGAGGGATTGCGGCGTCCTAGAGCGGCAAGCTTTTGTGATGACACTTCCTCCTCAGCCTCCTGTGACGTTCGCCCTCCAGTGGAACAATGGGGAAGCGCCTGGAGTTCGCCTTCTACTTTCTTCGCTTCTCTGCGACCGAACAATCTCCTCCTTCAGGTGAAGTCACAAAGGACTCCGCCCGGAGACAGATGTCGCTCAAGCCCGGGAGGTTTCCCATTGGTGCTACCGCTGGCTCCGGCTCCTCCCAACTCCAAAGTCCATAGAAAAAAGCTTCCTCCCCTCAATTCAGACCTTCGATTCTTCCGGTGGGAGTGGAAGCATCTGGGCGGGACACCCGCTCCCCCCTTCACTTCATAGATGGAGATTTCTGCCCAAGGAAGAGTTAGTGCTCTGGATAACAAAGGGGGAGGCGCAATCCATAGCCAGGGAAGACTTGGTGATTTAGCTGAGAGTTTTCTGTGGCTTCCCTTTGGATTTGGGCAGGGTGGGGGGGGTTCTGTGACCTCCCCAAATCCAAAGGGTAGCCACGGAAAACTCTCAGATAGACTACCAAGAAGTCTTCTGAGAAAGGCGGCTTTTTATTAGACTTGTATCCCTCTCCGAGTCTTCGGGGAAGGGTGGCATAGAAGTCTAAATAATAATAATAATAATAATAATAATAATAATAATAATAATAATAATAATAATAATAATAATCCTGATTGTGGAGAAAAAGAAAGCGTGGATCACCGACATCGCAATCCCAGGAGACAGCAGAATTGAGGAGAAGCAGCTAGAGAAATTAGTGAAATATGAAGATCTAAAAATTGAGCTGCAACGACTCTGGCATAAGCCAGTGAAAGTGGTCCCAGTGGTACCTGGCACGCTGGGCGCAGTGCCAAAGGATCTCAGCGGACATTTGAAAACCATCGGAATTGACAAAATCTCCATCTGTCAATTGCAAAAGGCCGCTTTACTGGGATCGGGAAACATAATTCGCCGCTACATCACCAAGTCCTAAGTGGTTGGGAAGCGCCCGACTGGTGATGGAATACGAAATCCAGCATAGTGATCTTGTTTGCTGAGTTGTATTTACATAATCATAATAATCATAATCATCCTAATAATAATATCATCATTGGAGAAGATCTTCAGGGATCCCTCCTAGCCCAGACGGATAATCCCCCGTCCCCTCCCCTTTTTACAGCAATCTTCCCCTAGATCAGGGGTGGGCAATTAATTTTGCCATAGGGCCGCATGAGAAATTGGGATGGTTTTATAGGGCCGGACTAATATAATTAACTCAGTTCTATCCAATACTGTATATTATTGGGTAGAACTGAGTTAATTATATTATGATTATAAATTATATTATATTAATTATATTATATTAATTATATTATATTATATTACATTATATATTATATACTATATATTATATATATAATTATATATTATATCTTGAACACCCGGTTCTTATCTAGAAAAGTTGGACTGACCTCTGCGGGCCAGTCACAGACAGCGGACGGGCCGCATCTGGCCCAAGTCTGCCCTAGATTCTCTCAGAAAAGGCGCCATTTCCCTTTACAGGAGAAAAAAATCCATTTCTTTCCTTGAAACACTCGCCTCTCTGCTTCAGAACGTGTGGACGAACCGGATCCTCTAGGTTTCCCATCTTTCAATCCCAAATGCGAAGGAATCTCCCCCTTTCTATGGGTCGGGATCCCCCTCTTTCTTGCAAAGTAGTCCCGAATAAAGATCCCGAAATCAAGTTTGCCGTTTCTCCTCCGCTTTCTGCTATCTACTCCTTTCCTCGGAGAACTTCGACATTTCTGCCATAATTTCAAGGTTCTCTCTTTCAGCAGAGAAAAAAATATATAAAGTAACACTTCGGAAGAAATTTTGCCAGTATAAAAGTGCAGATATGTTAGAAACATAGAAACATAGAAGACTGACGGCAGAAAAAGACCCCATGGTCCATCTAGTCTGCCCTTTTACTATTTCCTGTATTTTATCTTACAATGGATATATGTTTATCCCAGGCATGTTTAAATTCGGTTACTGTGGATTTACCAACCACGTCTGCTGGAAGTTTGTTCCAAGGATCTACTACTCTTGGAACAGTTGTGGAATGCTGTTGAGCTTTCCCCCCAGGAATTTTGATATTTTGGCTGTGGGGCGCCCCTAAAACAAAAGGCTCCTTTTTATTATTTTTATTAAGATTTTCGTGGTATAAAATAAAAAATAAAAGTAGTAGGGAAATAGAAGAGGGAAGTATAGGATAAAGGGGAAAAGGGAAAGGAGAATAGCCTACGAGACTAGACTTTCAATCCTGGGCCTACAAAGCCTAGAACTAAAATGCCTTAAACAAGATCTAAGTATTGCCCACTACTTCAGCTTCAACCACAACAACACAAGAGCACACAACATATTTAAACTTCATATTAAACGCTCCAAAATTGACTGTAAAAAATAGGACTTCAGTAACCGAGTTGTCGAAGCGTGGAACTCATTACCGGACTCCATAGTGTCATCCCCAAACCCCCAACAATTTACCCTTAGATTATCTATGGTTGACCTATCCAGATTCCTAAGAGGTCAGTAAGGGGCGAGTACAAGTGCACTAGAGTGCCTTCCGTCCCCTGTCCTATTACTCTCCTATATCTCCTATACCTTTCTTCAATTCCTATATCTCTTCTTCTATTCTTTCATTGATATTTTCTATTACTATATCTTCTTTTCTATTCTTTCTTAGATATATTTTACTATGCGTATCTCCTCTATAACCTTCATCATGTATTTTACTATATAAAATACCCATTAAAACCCTCATTGTGTACTGTATTGGACAAAATAAATAAATAAAAATAAATAAAATAAAACTAGTTTCAAGAAAGCAGGATACGAAGTGACATTTCAGCCTCAATTTCTTAGTACATTGAATACATTTCTATAATAAACAATCCTAATCAGCAAATCCTATAGACAAGGTTTCAATTTCTTTTGCCTCAAGTAAAGAGTTCAGAAATGGTTTCCAGGCAGAAACAAAGCTGGATCTATTCTTTTCTCTGGTTAAAACAGTTTATCTCTCCCTTTCTGCCAGTTCCTTCATTTCTTCCATCCATGGAGCTCATTACCTGACTCAGTAGTGTCAACCCCTAACCCCCAACATTTTTTCCTTAGACTATCCAGGATTGACCTCTCCAGGTTCCTTAGAGGTCAGCAAGGGGCGCGCATAAGTGCACCAGTGTGCCTTCTGTCCCCAGTCCAATTGTCTCTCCTTATCTCATTTATCTTCTCTATTTTTATATCTTTTCTTCTGTTCTTTTCTTTATATATATTACTACATGTCTATTCTCTTCAATGTGTATTAGGTATTGGACTGAATAAATAAATAAAATTAAATAAATCCTATATAGTTTATGTATAGTATGTTGTGTGCATGTTTTTTAAATTATGGGTTTTTAATTTTGTAATATTAGATTTGTATTGTACATTGTTTTCTATTGCAGCTGTGAGCCGCCCCGAGTCTGCGGGGAGGGGCGGCATACAAATTTAATAAATAAATAAATAAATCCTTCTTCCACCATGGGAATGGAGGTAACTTTCCAGTTTTACATATCAAGAATTCTGGCTGCAGTCAACGTGTGCAATAACAAAGTTCCAATTTTTATTTCAAGTTCCTTGTCCTAAAAGGTAAGTCTCTGGTTTTCAATAGAAGATAAAAAGTAATGGCATTGATCTGATGGGATCGGAATCCAAGAAACCCGCTACTTAGATCTAACCGCTTCAGAGGATAAAACACTCACAAAAGAAGCTTCTGGATCACCAAACACTAGAAAAGGTGCACAAAAATCCTGACACTCATCTAGCTCATTTGTCGGCTGCCCCAGAACAGAATTTGGGGGGCTGCCCCAGAGAAGAGAGGGGCAAATTATCCTCTAAAGCCCCAGAAGATGAGAAGCAACAGATGGAAATTGACACAGAAGGAGAGAAGCAATTTGAAACCAAAGAGAAACTTCCTGACACTGAGGAGAATTAACCAGTGGAACTGCTTGCCACCAGAAGCCCAGAGTGCTTCATCACTGGAGGTTTTTAAGAGGGAGCTGGACTAGAAGATCTTCAAGATTCCTTCCAGCTCTATTCTATTCTAATTGCAGTCTGTTGTTGGTTCTGCCCGTCAATAAACCTCTTTTCTTAAGCAACCTCCATTTTATTCTCTTCTGGGATTGGACTTGATTTTATTTTGGACACTAGCCGGATAAAATAGGAACCCATGACTGGAAGAGGTTTAATGTGGAGGAAATATGCAGCTGCTGTCCAAAGGAAATGGGAGAAACGGACACAAAATTGTAGTTTCATATCAATATATGAATTTTATATCAATAAATGAACTTACTATTCGCAGAAGAGAAGACAGTCGGGAACATCCTGAGGTAAATCTCAAACAACATCCAGAAGAAAAAGGCCGGGGGAAAGAAAAACGCCCCCTTTGCATCCGCAGCAACCAATCAGAGCACAGATCCCCTCAGGTGGGAGCCCGCCCTCACACCGCCCCAAGGGGGTGTTCTGGACCTTTCGAGGCTTTGCTTCTCCAGCAATTAAATCGAAAATCTTCACATTCAAAGTGTCCAAAAGTAACAAAGCTAAAATGACTTTGCTTTTGTTGATTAAATAGAATTGCCAAGCGGGAAAGGCTTTTGTGGAGGTTTTTTTTTTTTACTTTTGAACGGCGCTAAAAAGAAGTCGATTTTTTCCCCTTTTGCCTCTTGTACCCCAGACTCTCTTTTTCCCTCTCTTCCTCCTTCCCTTAATTTCCTATTTCTATTTTAATTGGTGTTTTGTATATTAAACTTTCCAGACAAGGCTGCGAAGGAAGTGACACCCCTCAGCCTTGCCACTCTAGGAGGCCGAACTCGCTCTCCTTAACCCCTGGGGCTCTGCAGGAGGCCGAGAGGCTGCGGGAGAAGCTGGCGAGGGCGACATCCAGACGTGTCCCGGGTGAGGAGGGGTCGCTTTCCGGGCAAAGGGAGGCGGAGGAGGGGGGAGAAGCGGGGCTGATCCGGGGAAGAGCCCGCGTGGGGTGAGAGGAGGGTGGGCCTTGCGGAGACCCAGCAGGAAAGGAGAGAAGCCAGGCGAGGAGGCAGGATTCGCACCAGGCTCCCCGAGGGCCCAATCCTGTCTCTCGGAGGAGGGGGAGAGAAGCGGGGCGGCCTCTTTAGCTGCCTCCCTCCCTCCCGGCCCTGCTCTGCCCTGTGCTGGAATTATTATTATTATTATTATTATTATTATTATTAATAATATTTGTTTGTTTGTATGTATGTTTGATTTTACAATAAGGGTTTTTTAGTTGTTAGTATTGGATTTACATGCTGTTTTTTATTACTGTTGTTAGCTGCCCCGAGTCTACGGAGAGGGGCGGCATACAAATCCAATAAATAAATATTATTTTTATTATTATTATTATTATTATTAGTAGTAGTAGTAGTAGTAGTAGCATTTTTGTTTATTAGATTTGTATGCCATCCCTCTCCGTAGACTCGGGGCGGCTCACAACAATAATGAAACGATATATGAATGAATGAATGAAGGTCACTCAGCGGTTGAATTTCACTTTCTAATTCTTTCCATCCCAGATACCGAAACTCAAAGACACTTGTGGTCCTTACAAGGAAAAATATTATCTTGGGGGGGGGGGGGCAGAATAACTTACAGGAATCAGTCCTGCAGCCCTAGAAATGGTCCTGTGAAGAAGGAAAAGTCACTTGGAGACGCCTAAGAGTCCTTGGAGCCATTTGGAGTTGCTCTGCAGAAGAGAGGAAAGATGGAGACGCAACCTTTGGGAAAAGATGGAACTGGAAAAAGCCCTTCAGCTGTTCAGCCTGCGAAAGGAGGGAGGTTCTGGAGAAGGGCTGGGCGAAAGATCCTGGAGGAGGAAACCATCCTCCCCTCAGAAGTTCAGCCCTGCCATTTCATGCAATATTGGGAGGCTGAGGGTCCCCGAGGACTTTGTAGCCGACTCCACGACTTTTCCAGGAGATGGCTGAGGCCAGAGAAGCACACCAAAGTCCAGATGCTGGACCTGGTGGTTCTGAAGCAGCTCCTGTTCCTTCTGCCCCCAGAGATGGAGGACTGGGTGCGGGAGTGTGGAGCAGAGACCAGCTCCCAGGCGGTGGCCCTGGCGGAAGGCCTCCTCCTGAGCCAGGCGGAGGAGCAGAAGGAGCAGGTCCATTTTCAGGTGAGACACTTTAGGGAGCTCAAAAGGGATTAGAGCATGTGGTGGTTGAATACTTCACCCCCTCCTTCCCAAAAGTCTCGGACGTTCATTATATGTGGCAATGTCCCACCAATTTCTCACTGAACCTCACAGGCTTTGAAGTTCTGTTCCGAGTATAAGAATCCACTTTATTTCGTGTCACTTACATTAATTCTGCTTCTTTTTTCCTTCCTCCTATTTAAAGTGCTGTACTGTGGAGAGCAGAGATCCTGAGGGAAAGAAGAATCCATCAGATCCCACTCAGGAACTATTTTTCAGGAGGATCCCTTGGGAAGATCCAAGTCAAGGCACCTTAGGAGGTAATGGGAGATCCTCCGATTGCCCATCTGTCTTACCTCTCTCTTCCTCTTCTCTGGAATACCTCCTCCTATTTTGTTAGTTATGCATTTTGAAATTATTTATTCCTAACAGAGAAACAAAGAGTGAAGCTTTCTGACTTTTATGACAGAGATCAAACGGTTGGACCTCCAAATCAAGTAAGAAAGGGAAAAGTTTATTTATTTTTATTTATTCATTTGTCCAATACACAAATACCCCCTCAGAGAGGGTCCGCAACTTGGGCATCCTCCTCGATCCACAGCTCACATTAGAGAAACTTCTTTCAGCTGTGGCGAGGGGGGCGTTCGCCCAGGTTCGCCTGGTGCACCATTTGCGACTCTATTTGGACCAGGACTCACTGCTCACAGTCACTCATGCCCTCATCACCTCGAGGTTCGACTACTGTAACGCTCTCTTCATGGGGCTACCTTTGAAAAGTGTTCAGAAACTTCAGATCGTGCAGAATGCAGCTGCGAGAGCAATCATGTGCTTTCCCAAATAAGCCCATGTCACACCAACACTCCGCAGTCTGCATTGGTTGCCGATCAGTTTCCAGTCACAATTCAAAGTGTTGGTTATGACCTATGAAGCCCTTCATGGCACCGGACCAGATTATCTCAGGGACCGCCTTCTGCTGCATGAATCCCAGCGACCAGTTAGGTCCCACAGTGTGGGTCTTCTCCGGGTCCCGTCAACTAAACAATGTCACTTGGCGGGACCCGGGGGAAGAGCCTTCTCTGTGTTGGCCCCGGCCCTCTGGAACCAACTCCCCCTAGAGATTAGAATTGCCCCCACCCTCCTTGCCTTTCGTAAGCTACTTAAAACCCACCTCTGTCGCCAGGCAGGGCTGCCGATAGGGGGGTATTACTGGTAGTGGTGTACCGGGCCCGGCCATAAGGGGGCCCGGTTTTGCCCGCCGTTGCACATGCGCAGTACCGGTCCTCTCTTGCCTGCCTCACCAACGAAAAAGGCGGGCCCTACCCCCCCCCCCCCAGTTCCTGGAGTCTGGACCCCCCTCCCCAGTCCCGATGCTCTCTCTCTCTTTTCCTCTGGGTCGGAGAATCACCAGACAGCTCTCGTCGTCAGCAGTTTCCTCCTGGAAGAAAGGGGCGGGGTGGTCGCCAGGGTCCTTTGAAAGGAGGAGGGGGAGACAGAGGAGGGGAAGGAGGCTGTTGGAGCGTCGCCTCTCTCTCTCTCTCTCTCTCTCTCTCTCTCGGCAGAAAAGCGCCCGGTCGCTCAGGAGAGAGCGGGTTCCCGGGGAATCGGATCGGTTACAGCTGGGAAACGCGACCCCGCTTTTCCCGGGGAGGAAGAGGAGGCGGCAGGGAAGGGGAATCCGGAGCATCCGGAGGCTGGCGGGACAGTCCGGTGGCCTTGCGCAGGAGGAGGAGGTCGGGAACAGCGCCGCGGAGCCACAGGAGGAGGAGGAGGAGGAGGGCGGGGAGGAGGAGGCCCCGACTCAAGAAGCCGAGCGCTTCTTCAGTCGCTTTGGGCTCTCGGGCGCCTGCGGGGCTCCAGGCGCTCTGCAGCTGCCTGCAGCAGCTTGGCCTCGGCTGGACGAAGCCCCGAGCAGGAGGAGGAGCAAGAAGACCGGGGTTGGAGGAGGGGGAGATCCCTGAACGGTTCCTAGACGGGCTGCCCCTCCGGAGATGGCGGGCTGGCTGTGGCGGGAGGGTCAGGCGGAGAGCTGCTCCCGGGTGGCGGCGGCCCTACGGCCCTCTCCTTGGGCCCAGGAACGAACGGGGGCAGATGAGGGGGATAGCTCCTCCCGGGAGGATCTCCTCGTGGCCTCCTTTCCTTTCACTAATTGTCCCCCTCAAACGTAGGTGATTAGCAACAAAAGAGCAATAAATTGTCCCCATCAAACACAAGTGATTAGCAATAAGAAAACTTTGGTTTCTCCCCTCCCCTTTCAGGCCCAGGGGTCTCTTTCTTCCCTCCCCTCTTTGGACACACTTGAATGCAAGTTAAGTTGAGACCCATCTTTGTCGCCAGGCATGGGTTAACTGAGATACCCTGAGGACATATAATTTTATGAATGGTATTGAATGTATGGAATGGTTCTTAATGATGGGGTTTTTAAATGTTTTGTTTCTTTTTAAACATTGGATTTGTATATTGTTGTGATTGTTGTGAGCCGCTCCGAGTCTCCAGAGAGGGGCGGAATACAAATCTAATAAATTATTATTATTATTATTATTATTATTATTATTATTATTATTATGACAGTCTCAAAATGGGTGAGCAGTGTGGTCGGGCAGTAGGAAAGGCAAGTAGGATGCTTGGCTGCATAGCTAGAGGTATAACAAGCAGGAAGAGGGAGATTGTGATCCCCTTATATAGAGCGCTGGTGAGACCACATTTGGAATACTGAGTTCAGTTCTGGAGACCTCATCTACAAAAAGATATTGACAAAATTGAACGGGTCCAAAGACGAGCTACAAGAATGGTGGAAGGTCTTAAGCATAAAACGTATCAGGAAAGACTTCATGAACTCAATCTGTAGAGTCTGGAGGACAGAAGGAAAAGGGGGGACATGATCGAAACATTTAAATATGCTAAAGGGTTAAATAAGGTTCAGGAGGGAAGTGTTTTTAATAGGAAAGTGAACACAAGAACAAGGGGACACAATCTGAAATTAGTTGGGGGAAAGATCAAAAGCAGTAGGAGAAAATATTATTTTACTGAAAGAGTAGTAGATCCTTGGAACAAATTTCCAGCAGACATGGTTGGTAAATCCACAGTAACTGAATTTAAGCATGCCTGGGATAACATATATCCATCCTAAGATAAAATACAGGAAATAGTATAAGGGCAGACTAGATGGACCATGAGGTCTTTTTCTGCCATCAGTCTTCTATGTTTCTATGTTTCTATGAATTTCTTTTAATAAAAAAGAAGGGATTTATTTATTTATTTATTTATTTATGTGCCGCCCAGTCCCAAGTTTTTTCTTATTTCCAGATTGCATTTCTTCTTCGTGAGGTTCCGCCCATTGCTTCTTGTACTACCTTCAGGTGGCATGGAGAATAAATAGATGGCATCTGCTCTGTGGCAGCCCTTTAAGGATTGGGAAACTACTATTCTATTCCCCCTCAGTTTTCTATTTATTGAGCTAAACATACTCATTCTCTAAGCCCTTGTTCATAGGATTTATCCTTTAGGCCAGGGGTGTCAAACTCAATTTCATTGAGGGCCACATCAGGGCTGTGTTTGACCTCAGAGGGCCGGGGGAGGGCTTGCCCAGGGTGTGTGGCCATGGTGGGCATGGCAGGGGATTTGGGGGGCAGTAGTTTTAAAATGGCCGGGGGGGGGCCCAGACACTTAGGCTGTATGGGGCCCCAAAATTCCTGATGGTGGCCCTGTCGCCAGGCATGGGGGAATTAAGATTCCTTTTCCCCCCTAGGCCTTTACAATTGTATGCATGATATGTCTGTACAGTGATCCCCCGGTTATTGCGTTCCCGACCATTGCGAACAGACTAATTTGCGATTTTTCAACCCGGAAGTCAAAACACCATCTGCGCATGCGTGCCCTTTTTTCTATGGGCACGCATGCGTAGATGGCGCCGGGCAGATCAGCTGCTGGGCGGCTTCCCTGGGTCTTCCCCCTCTTGCTGGCGGGAGGGCGAACCCCCCAGCACCCGCTCGCCCGGCCACCCGCCGCTCGCCCGCCCTTCGCCCAGCCACCCGCCGTTCGCCTGCCGCTCGCCTGCCCTTCGCCCTTCGCCCGGGAAGTTCATAGAAACATAGAAGACTGACGGCAGAAAAAGACCTCTTGGTCCATCTAGTCTGCCCTTTTACTATTTCCTGTATTTTATCTTAGGATGGATATATGTTTATCCCAGGCATGTTTAAATTCAGTTACTGTGGATTTCCCAACCACGTCTGCTGGAAGTTTGTTCCAAGGATCTACTACTCTTTCAGTAAAATAATATTTTCTCATGTTGCCTTTGATCTTTCCCCCAACTAACTTCAGATTGTGTCCCCTTGTTCTTGTGTTCACTTTCCTGTTAAAAACACTTCCCTCCTGAACCCTATTTAACCCTTTAACATATTCAAATGTTTTGATCATGTCCCCCCTTTTCCTTCTGTCTTCCAGACTATACAGATTGAGTTCATTCAGTCTTTCCTGATACGTTTTATACTTAAGACCTTCCACCATTCTTGTAGCCTGTCTTTGGACCCGTTCAATTTTGTCAATATCTTTTTGTAGGTGAGGTCTCCAGAACTGAACACAGTACTCCAAATGTGGTCTCACCAGCGCTCTATATAAGGGGATCACAATCTCCCTCTTCCTGCTTGTTATACCCCTAGCTATGCAGCCAAGCATCCTACTTGCCTTTCCTACCGCCCGACCACACTGTTCACCCATTTTGAGACTGTCAGAAATCACTACCCCTAAATCCTTCTCTTCTGAAGTTTTTGCTAACACAGAACTGCCAATGAAATACTCAGATTTAGGATTCCTTTTCCCCAAGTGCATTATTTTACATTTGGGAACATTAAACTGCAGTTTCCATTGCTTTGACCATTTATCTAGTAACGCTAAATCATTTACCATATTACAGACCCCTCCAGGAATATCAACCCTATTGCACACTTTAGAGTCATCGGCAAATAGGCAAACCTTCCCTACCAAACCTTCCCCTATGTCACTCACAAACATATTAAAAAGAATAGGACCCAGAACAGACCCTTGTGGCACACCGCTTGTAACCTGACTCTGCTCAGAATACTCGCCATTAACAATAACTCTCTGATGTCTATGCTTCAGCCAGCTTGAAATCCACTGAACTATCCAGGGATTAAGTCCAATCTTCACTAATTTATCTATCAGCTCTTTATGTGGAACCGTATCAAAGGCTTTGCTGAAGTCCAGATAGGCAATATCCACGGCACCACCTTGATCCAACACCTTTGTGACATAGTCAAAGAACTCAATGAGATTAGTCTGACACGATTTGCCTTCAGTAAAGCCATGCTGATTTGGGTCCAATAAGTTATTGTTTTTTAGATGCTGATTTATCCTCTTTTTGAGTAGAGTCTCCATCATTTTAACTACAACTGATGTCAAGCTAACTGGCCTGTAGTTACCAGCTTCATCTCTACTGCCCTTCTTGTGGATAGGCACAACACTGGCCATTCTCCAATCCTCAGGAACATCTCCTGTTAACAGGGATTTGTTAAACAAATCAGTCAGGGGGGTAGCAATGACAGATCTGAGTTCTTTAAGAACTCTGGGGTGGATGCCATCTGGACCCATTGCCTTATTTATCTTTAATCTTTCAAGTTCTTCTAAGACATTGGCTTCTAAGATCACTGGAGCTGAATCCGTACAGCTGGAAGCAATGCTATATCCCTCTATAGTATTATTATTATTTTGTAAGGTGTCTTTTGAGAAAACTGAACAGAAGTAGCTATTGAAATGGTCAGCGATATCCTTATTCCCATCAATGTATGTATTATTCCCGGTACTAAGCTTTGTGATGCTGCAGTTTTTCTTCTTCCTATCACTAATATATCTGAAGAAGGTTTTATCCCCCTTCTTTACAGATTTTGCTATTTCTTCCTCTTTTGAGGCTTTAGCAGCATATATTATCTGTTTCGCCTCCTTCTGTCTCATTTTATACACCTCTCTATCAGCTATACTTCCAGACTCTTTATACCTCCTATAGGCAGCCTTTTTTTCATTGACTATAGCCCTTACATCATTGCTAAACCATAGCGGTTTCTTCTTCCTTTTACCTTTAGTTACTTGCTTTACATAAAGTCTTGTGGCTTTTAAGATGGCCTTTTTTAATACAGTCCACTGGGTGCTTGCTCCTGCCATTTTATCCCTCCCCTTTAATTCATTATTTAAATATTCCCCCATTGCATTAAAATTTGTTTTTCTGAAATCCAATACTTTGGTTGCAGTATAGGATTGCTCACCATCAGTTTTTACATCAAACCACAAACATAGATGGTCACTGCAACCTAAATTTTCTCCCACCTTGACCTCTGAAACCTGATTCCCATTGGTAAAAACTAAATCTAGAATATTCTCCCCTCTAGTTGGTGTCTTAACTAGCTGTGCCATAGCTGCTCCTGTAAAGGCCTCTACTATATTCTTACTTTTGCATGTAAGGGCACTGGGGATATTCCAGTCAACATCAGGCATGTTGAAATCACCCATAACCACAATATCTCCCTTTACTGCCATTAGGGTAATCTCATCCACCATCTTGTTGTCATGTTCCTCAGATTGCCCTGGAGGCCTATAGATCACCCCAATTCTAATGACAGAACCGTCTTTATTTTGCATGCAAATCCAGAGGGTCTCCAGATCTTTACATGTATTTTGAATTAGTATTGTTTTTAGACTTTCTTTAACATAAATGGCTACTCCACCTCCCCTTCTCTCTATTCTATCCTTCCTATACAGTGTATATCCTGGTATGGATATTTCCCATTCATTAGAATCCCTAAACCATGTCTCAGTTATGGCAACCAGATCCAAATTATCTCTAGATATTATGGCCATTAACTCACAGAGCTTGTTGCTCAAGCTTCGAGCATTTGTGTACATTACCCGAAGGACATTATTTTCATTATTAGTTTGCCCCTTATCATCAGCAACTACATCTATTTTATTTACAGCTCCCTTTTCATAAGCTTCCAGAAACTGATTTATCCTCATTGGTCGGGGACAGAAATCCTCCACATCTGGTACATCTCTGTCCCCTTTACCTAGTTTAAATGCCTGTCCAAAAAAGTTCTGAATTCCTCACCGAGCACCTGGGCACCTCTGTATGATGGATGCAAACCATCCCTCTTAAACAACTCCCTATTAGACCACCTATTGACATCATGACTTACATAACCAAAACCTTCAGCTTTACACCACTGCCTTAACCACACATTAAACTCTCTGATACAACTTGTTTTACCCTCCTGGCCACAAACCGGTAACACCTCTGAGAATGTCACTGAATCAGTTATTTTACCCAGCTCCACACTTAGACATTGAAAATCTCTTTTTACTACATTAACATTTCTCTGGGACAAATCATTTGTGCCAAGATGCACCACCACATCAACGTTATTATCTTTACTCACAGCCTTGATAATGTTTGTAATCCGCCTCCTATCCCTGTGGGCAGTGGCTCCTGGAAGACACCTCATCACCTTCACTACATCCTTCCTCTGTCCCAAATCAACACCTCTGACAATCGAGTCACCCACAAGAACATGTGTCCTCTCTTTATTTCTACTAACTGGACTTGGTATGGTGACACTCAGCTCCTCATTTACAACAACTTCTCCTTTGAACATCCCCTCATTCTCCGCCTGAGGGGCCTTGCTAATATCTACAACATCCCTACTATTTAAATCCGCAAGAACATTATAGGAATTGGATACAGAGAGACCAAAATTGTTATGTTTTTGTTCAACCGCACGTAATCTTCCTGAACCAACAGTTGTCCAAACAGCCCTCCTCCTCGGGGGGCGCTGTGGAAGTGGAGGCTGCACACATGGCTGCATTACAGCACGTGGCTGGGACAATCTTTCCACTTCTGCCTGCAAGCTACAAACTAAGGACTGCAATCTAGAGATCTCGCCATCTAACCTAGATGTCCTAATGCAAAGAGGGCAGTACCCCAAGTTCCACAAGGTACTACGGAACACAACAGCCAAACAAGTTTTACACTGCACCAAGCCAATCATCTTAACAATGTATTGAAATACAGGTACTTAGCAAGAAAATGAACCCCTATTGCTACCAAACTTTGCTGATTTTGGTTTATAGTTATATAATTCGCGCGCCACCAGGCGCGCGGGCCACTATTTTTCTTTTCTCTTCCTCAGTGTTCTTAAAGTGCAGTTTAAAATGGTTTTTCTGACTCTTTTATACTTCCCAGTCTAGACCCTCCTCCCTGAATTCAAAAACACAATCAGCCAATAGAATTTCCCTTTAAAACCAGTTATCTCCTCTCCCACTTGAATTCAGAAATACAAACTGTATAAGAGCACTATTTTTCTTTTCTCTTCCTCAGTGTTCTTAAAGTGCAGTTTAAAATGGTTTTTCTGACTCTTTTATACTTCCCAGTCTAGACCCTCCTCCCTGAATTCAAAAACACAATCAGCCAATAGAATTTCCCTTTAAAACCAGTTATCTCCTCTCCCACTTGAATTCAGAAATACAAACTGTATAAGAGCACTATTTTTCTTTTCTCTTCCTCAGTGTTCTTAAAGTTCGCCAGGAGTCAGCGGAGAAGCCGCACGCCTGTTTTAAAACGATCGGAGCCGGCCTGGGGGGGCTTTCCAGCAACCCCCGAGCCCCCAACCCGGGTGTTTTAAAACGTCGCAGCCGGCCTGGGGGGCTCAGGGGCTTGCCCCCGAGCCCCCCAGGCCGGCTGCGACGTTTTAAAACACCCGCGCCGCTTCGCAGCTGTCTCCTGGCGAACTTCCCCGCTTTAGGAGTCAGCGGAGAAGCGGCGCACCAGGCCGGCTCCGATCGTTTTAAAACAGGTGCGCCGCTTCTCCGCTGACTCCTAAAGCGGGGAAGTTCGCCAGGAGTCAGCGGAGAAGCCTCGCTGCTGCGGCGAAAGTAAAAACACCATCTGCACATGCGCAGATGGTGTTTTTACTTCCGCAGCGCTACTTCGCGAAAACCCGCTCATTGCGGGGGGTCCTGGAATGGAACCCTCGCAGTGATCGGGGGATCACTGTATGTATGTTTGGTTTTTTATATTAAGGGGTTTTAAAATTGTTTTTATTATTGGATTATTATTGTACGCTGTTTTATGATTGTTGGTAGCCGCCCCGAGTCTTTGGAGATGGGCGGCGTATAAATCCAATAAATAAATAAATAAATAAATAAATAAAATAAAGAAAAATAAGCAAATCATATTTTAAAAAATAAAGCAGACTATTAAAGTTGAAAGTGACTGGCCATGTTAAATATGTAAACATGGCAGTTTGGGCTACAAAATCATTTCCAATCCTTTGATTTATGCCTCGATTAGAGTTTTCTTCCTTTCTTTTTTTATTAAAATATAATTTATTAATTTATTGAAAAAGGAAGGGGAAGAGGGGAGCACAAAATCAAAGGGAGGGGAGAGGAGGGGAAAGGAGAGTTTGAAGGTAAAAATTGCGAAGGATTACAGAAGTCCATTATATTCCTTAATATATATACATTGTTATATAGCAATTCATATTATTACATTACAGTGTTCCCTCGATTTTCACGGGTTCGAACTTCGCGAAAAGTCTGTACCACAGTTTTTCAAAAATATTAATTAAAAAATACTTCACTTTCCCCCCCCTATACCACGGTTTTTCCCGCCCGATGATGTCATATTTCATCTCCAAACCTTCGTCTGCCTAAATATTTTTAAAATAAACTTTAATAAATAAACATGGTGAGTAATAATTTAAATGGTTGCTAAGGCAATGGGAAACTAATTTAGGGGTTTAAAGTGTTAAGGGAAGGCTTGTGATACTGTTCATAGTTAAAAATGAACAGTACTCCAAGTCTACGGAGAGGGGCGGCATACAAATGTAATAAATAAATAAATAAATAAATAAATAAATAAATATTTACTTCCGCATCTCTACTTCGCGGAAATTCGATTTTCGCAGGCGGTCTTGGAACGCATCCCCCGCAAAAATTGAGGGAACACTGTAGTTCTATTCATGTTTCATTCTTGATTTACATTCCAATGAGCAGCTTTATTATCTATACCATAGGTTACTTAATAAATCTATTCGAAACATTTAAATATAATTATTGTAGTTTTGTGATTTTGTCCGGTATATAATATACTTAGGTTAGTAAGGGATTGTAATTTTTAGAGAGTGTTTCAAGGAGTGGGGATTGAGTAAGAAGGAGGAAGTGGGGTGGGAAGGGGGTTGCCTGCATCGATAGCAGGCATTGAGTTTTAACGACTTATCGTTCTTATTAAGCAGTAAATATAGGAAATGAAAATAGTAGAAGATGTAAGAGTTACAGTTAAGATATGATTAGTTTTTTAGTGATTATGTAAATACAGTGATACCTCGTCTTACAAACGCCTCATCATACAAACTTTTCAAGATACAAACCCGGGGTTTAAGATTTTTTTGCCTCTTCTTCCAAACTATTTTCACCTTACAAACCCACCGCGGCCGCTGGGATGCCCTGCCTCCGGACTTCCGTTGCCAGCGAAGCGCCCATTTTTGTGCTGCTGGGATTCCCCTGAGGCTCCCCTCCAGTGAGGGGAGCCTCAGTGAAATCACAGCATTGCAAAAACACAGAGGTCTCGAGGTGGCGTTTCAAGGACATCAGTGTTTTTGCGATACTGCGATTTCACTGATGCTTCCTTCACTGGGAAACCCCACCTCCGGACTTCCGTTGCCAGCGAAGCGCTCGTTCTTGCAATGCTGGGATTCCCCTGCTGGGATTCCCCTGCTGGGATTCCCCTGCAGCATCGCAAAAACACAGAAGTCCAGAGGTGCGGTTTCCCATGGAGGGAAGCCTCGGGGGAATCCCAGCAGTGCAAAAACAGTCGCTTCGGCTGGCAAAATGCGTGAATTTTGGGCTCGCACGCATTATTCGCTTTTCCATTGATTCCTGTGGGAAACATTGTTTTGTCTTACAAATTTTTCACCTTAAGAACCTTGTCCCAGAACCAATTAAGTTTGTAAGACAAACTACCAGCAGACGTGGTAGATAAATCCACAGGAACTGAATTTAAACATGCCTGGGATAAACATATATCCATCCTAAGATAAAATATAGAAAATAGTATAAGGGCAGACTAGATGGACCATGAGGTCTTTTTCTGCCATCAGTCTTCTATGTTTCTATGTTTCTTTCCTCTTGTCTAAATCATTGATGAAGATGAACAGATATTGTGAATCCTCCTGTTATTTTTTCCGTATTCAGGAGAGTCCTGTGTCCTTCGCGGAGGTGGCTGTGTCTTTCTCTGAGGAGGAATGGTCTCAGCTGGATCCTGACCAGAAAGTGCTGCATTCGGAAGTCATGCTGGAAAACCATAGGAACGTGGTCTCTCTCGGTAAGAGTTTTCTAGCTACCAATCAAAGTTGAAGAAGACAGATTATATTTTATTTTTAAAAACATTATTATGAGATATCGTCTTCTGGGAGGAAGAAGGAAAGGATCTGGCCTTCTGGTGCTCCAAGGAAGGAAAGAGCCTATGTCTCTTGGCTTGGATGCTTTTGGTGCCATTTCATATCTGTATTTTTCCATTTGTATTTGAACTTTTATGAAAAAAATGAACTCTGCTTTTATCATCCTCGGGAGGTCATGTGAGAGGAATGTGTCGTTTGTTCGCTGAAATCTGCAAAATTGTATGAGAATAGAACTTTCACACTCAGGCCATGGAAGAGCATTCCCAATCCAATTCATGCAGTATGACTCACAGCCAGCGTTCCCCGTAAGTTGCGCACGTACGCGCGCCCCCCAAAATACCCCCCTGCGCACCCTTTTCCACGGGCGTGCGCTCCCCATCCCCCTGCCAGCCCGTGGGGGGGGGGTCGGGAAGGTGCCCGCAGTAGGAGGAAAGGGAGCCGCGGCCGCCCCTGCCTCCCCACGATGCCTTCCGCCCCCTCACGCCCCTGGCTTCTCGCCCCTGCCCCCCACCCGCCCGCTCCGCCCCCTCTGCTCCTCCTCCACCTCCTGCCTTGGGGCGCGACTTCTCTCGCGGCAGTGGCAGCTGTGGCTTCTCAGGACAAAAGCGCTCCCAGCCAGGGGGTTGCGAGAGAGCACTTTCTCCGTGCGCTTCGGGAATGCCCGCCCCGCCCCTCTCGCAGCCCCTTCGCTGGGAGCGCTTTCGGCCCGGACTTTCAGCAAGGGGGCTGCAGTAGAGGCAGGGCAGGCGTTCCCGAAGCGCTCAGAGAAAGCGCTCTCGCAGCCCCCTCGCTGACAGAGAGGGAGAGAGAAAGTAAGTGAGAAAGAGAGAGAGAGAGAAAGGGGGGAGAGATAGCAACAGAGAGAAGAGAAAGAAAGCAAGAGAGATAGAAAGAAAGAGTGAGAGAGAAAGAAAGAAAGCAATAGAAAGAGAGAAAGAAAACAAGAGAGAGAGAGAGAGCAAGAGGGGGGAGATAGAAAGAGAGGGAGAGAAAGTGAGAAAAAGAGAGAGAGAGCAAGAGGGGGAGAGAGAAATGACTCTTGATTTAAAGCATATGGTAAAAAGCACCCAAATAATAACAGTCCCAAAGGGACTGTCGCTCAGACACTATACTTTTCCGCCCACACCGAAAAAAAATTAGAGGAAGCATTGCTCACAGCATCCTAGGGGACATGTAATAGCCACGTTACGATAGCTCACTTAGCAACCATTCTAAGTTACGACCAACCCTCCCCAAACTACTTGAGAGACCCAGGCCTGAAATTATGAGTGTTGCAGCACCACGGCCATCGTTCACAATTACGAATGACAGCAGAGGCACAGCAACATCCGCCCTACCTATTACCCCACCCCACCGGGGCTTACCATATTTGTCGGACTATAAGATGCACTTCCCACGCCACAAAAAAGTGGGTGGAAATGTCTGTGTGTCTTATAGTACGAATACCGCCCTGTTTTTGGCCTCCCAAAAGCTCCACGTGTCCCATTTTTGCCCTCCCTGGCATCCAGAATCATTCTGCAGGCAAAAAACAGGCCCGCTTTTGGCCTCTGGAGGTCTCCGCAGGTCTCCACAGGTCCCAAATGTAGAAATCATCATGTCTATATCATATCACTGAAGGCACGCAAACATACAACTTAGTGGAATTTTGGAGAAATCCATAAGGAAATCCACTTGACTTTCTACACTTTGATCTTTTTCTCTTTGATCTGTTATGGTTTTCATTTCCCTTTTGGTTTGAAGGTAATAATGGGCAGGAGAATCAAGATTCCTGTGAACTGTTCCAAGTGATCGATGCTACAGATGGACGGGAGAAGTTTGGAATTGGAATGATATTCGAAAGCTGTGAGAAAAACCAGTCAAAGAAATGCAATCAGGAAAGCTCATCTCCCGCTGATGCTCCGGTGCAAGATTTTCTTCCCCAACAAGAGAAAATAAGGAAAGAACGTACTGCAAACAGTGTGAAGCTAATCAAAGCTAAAGCACAAGTAAATGAACACTACTTAACCCAAAACAAAGGGGACAATTCTATTAAAAGACACAACAGACAAAATTATAATGGGACATCCATTCTTTCTCTTGGAAATAACTTTCTTACCTCTCAAAAAGCGATTGGCACAAAAGAGAAGCCTTATAAATGTTTGGAATGTGGAAAATATTTTAGAACAAGCAGGGAACTTACTTCCCATGAAAGGATTCACACTGGGGAGAAACCATATAAATGCATGGAGTGCGGAAAGACATTTGCTCATACCAATGCACTTACTTCCCATAAGTGGGTCCACACAGGGGAGAAGCCGTATACATGCATGGAGTGTGGAAACACATTTGCTCAAAGAAGTAATCTTACTTCCCATGAAAGGATCCACACAGGGGAGAAACCACATAAATGCATGGAGTGCGGAAAGACATTTGCTCAAAGAGGTAATCTTATTTCCCATAAGATGATCCACACAGGGGAGAAACCATATAAATGCACGGAGTGTGGAAATACCTTTGCTCGTAGAAATACACTTACTTCCCATAAGATGATCCACACAGGGGAGAAGCCATATGAATGCATGGAATGTGGAAAGAGTTTTGCTCGGAATGGTGATCTTACTTCTCATAAAAGGATCCATGCTCGGGAGAAACTATATAGCAATAGCAATTCCACTTAGTCTTATATACCACTCCACAGCGCTTTATCTTATACTCTGAGCAGTCTACGAAGTCAGCATAAGGGTCCCCAGCAATCTGGATTCTCATATTGGTGGCCTCAGATAAAAGTTCAATTAACTGTGAGCCAGTCAAGGTCAAACTCCTGGCTATGGACAATTAGCCTGTAGTACTGCGTTCCAACCACTGATCCACCATATCTCTAGATTTTATGCATATTGTGCCTGTCACGCTGGTGCAGAATTTGGTGATAAATTAATGGCTTGCTACACTATCTATAGAAGGCCTGATGTTTATGGGAACTTGGGAGGGGTGATTTCATGAGGGAACAGATGTAGCCACAAAGCATTGATAAGACGGTGTGGCTGTGGGTTTTGCCTCCCAAGGACAATTCCATCTGTCCGTCCATTACCCTGGGGGAGGGAATTACTGACCCATTCGGAGAGGGTCCGCAACTTGGGCGTCCTCCACAGCTCACATTAGAGAAACATCTTTCAGCTGTGGCAAGGGGGCGTTTGCCCAGGTTCGCCTGGTGCACCAGTTGCGGCCCTACCTGGACCAGGAGTCACTACTCACACTCACTCATGCTCTCATCACCTCGAGGTTCGACTACTGTAATGCTCTCCACATGCGGCTACCTCTGAAGAGTGTTCGGAAACTTCAGATCATGCAGAATGCAGCTGCGAGAGCAATCATGGGCTTCCCTAAGTATGCCCATGTTACATCAACACTCCGTAGTCTGCATTGGCTGCCGATCAGTTTCTGGTCACAATTCAAAGTGTTGGTTACGACCTATAAAGCCCTTCATGGCATCGGACCAGAATATCTCCAGGACCGCCTTCTGCCGCACGAATCCCAGCGACCGGTTAGGTCCCACAGAGTTGGCCTTCTCTGGGTATCATTGACTAAACAATGTTGGCTGGCGGGACCCAGGGTAAGAGCCTTCTCTGTGGCGGCCCCGACCCTCTGGAACAGCTCCCCCCCAGAGATTAGGATTGCCCCCACCCTCCTTGCCTTTCGTAAACTTCTTAAAACCCACCTCTGCCATCAGGCATGGGGGAATTGAGACATCTTCCCCAGGCCTATATAATTTGTGTTTGGTATGTTGTGTGTATAGTTTTTTAATTATGGGTTTTTTAGTTTTTAAATATTAGATTTGTATTTTACATTGTGTGCTACTATTGCTGTGAGCCGCCCCGAGCCTATGGAGAGGGGCAGCATCCAAATTTAGTAAATAAATAAATAAAGTCTTTCAAGTGGTTCAGTGCCATCCTATTCCCACCCACCTGGGCGGAAGCAAAAGGAGGACTTACCACACTGGCACAATCTGAGTGGGCAATGTGACACGTTTGTGGGTGGGGGACTAGTGATGTGAACTTTCAACTGGGTGGGAAACCCAGATTCAGGTTTCCCAGTGTAGGTGCCAGGATGGCTCCAGCAACAATTTGGAACTTTGAGGAGGACTTTGACTTTGGTTCTGATTTAGTTTGTGTTCTGTCGGGCTCTCTGGTAGACGTCTCCCAAAAATTCACAGGTACAAATTTCACACACAGACACGTTTGAAAATTCAAAACCATGTTCTTTATAATGAAAATTCACTTAAATCAAGCCCTCTTTTGGTATAGCAAAGAGCACTCGTCTCCAAACAAACTGGTAATTGGTACAAGTCCCTTATCAGTTCTGTGATACTTAGCTTGCAGCTGTGAGGCAATTCACAGTCCTCCTTCTTTCACAAAGTGAAACGCACTTTGCCCTGGTTTAGTTTCAAAGCGGGGGAAAATCAGCACACAAAAGGTCAAAGTCAGTAAAGCAGGCACGAAACACAACGATCAGATAATCCTCCACAATGGCCAAACCCACAGGCTGCTCTTTATAGCAGCCTCACTAATTACCACAGCCCCACCCAACCACAGGTGGCCTCATTTTCTTTGATAATAATCTCTCCGTTGTTGCTGCCTATGCACCGCTCTCCGCATGCGTGGCTGTATCATTAACTCTTCTTCTGAATCCAAGGAGGAGAGAGATAATTGATCTCCTTCTGAGCTGTCTGCCCCACTCTCCTCCTCCCTGTCACTCATGTCTTCTTGGTCAGAGGAGCCTTCATCAGCAGATTCCACCGGGGGGCAAAACAGGCCTGCAGCATGTGGATGTCTCCCCCACATCCACAGTCCTTGGGGCAGGAGCTGGGCCAGAGCTAACCACAACAGTTTGGATGCTACCTGGAACCTTGACAGTGCCTTTCTGATCCAAATAAGAAAAGGTTGAATCCAACAAAATGAAACTTAATGGAGAGAAAAGTAAGATTTCACACCAAGGTAGGAAAAACAGATTACAGGAAACCTGGCTCAAAAACAGTAATTATGAAAGGGAACTTGGGAGTCCGAATGGAGGATCATTTAAACATGAGTCATGTGTCCCGCAGCAGCCAAAAAACCTAATATAATATTTTATTTTATTTATTTATTTATTTATTAGATTTGTATGCCTATCCTCTCCGCATACTCGGGGCGGCTCACAACAGTGATAAAACAATATATAATAACAAATCTAATATTAAAAGTCTAAATAACAATTTGACATTAAAAGCCTAAAAACCCCATTATTTAAAAAGCATACACACATACCATACATAAAACTACATAGGCATAAAATTTAAGGCGCCTTAAACAAAATCTAAATATTGTGCACAAGATCATATGCTGCAACGTCCTGTCTGCGACTACTTCAGCTTCAACCACAACAACACAAGAGCACACAACAGATTTAAACTTAATATTAACCGCTCCAAACTTGACTGTAAACAATATGACTTCAGTAACCGAGTTGTCAAAGCGTGGAACTCATTACCGGACTCCATAGTGTCATCCCCAAACCCTCAACAATTTACCCTTAGATTATCTATGGTTGACCTATCCAGATTCCTAAGAGGTCAGTAAGGGGCGAGTACAAGTGCACTAGAGTGCCTTCCGTCCCCTGTCCTATTGCTCTCCTATATCTCCTATACCTTTCTTCTATTCCTATATCTCTTATTCTATTCTTTCATTGATATGTTCTATTACTATATCTTCTTTTCTATTATTTCTTAGATATATTTTACTATGAGTATCTCCTCTATCATGTATTTTACTATGTGTATATATATGATGTGTATATATATATATAGCCACTAAAACCCTCATTGTGTATTGGACAAAATAAAAAAATAAAAAAATAAAAATAAAACTAGTTTCAACAAAGCAGGATACGAAGTGACTTTTCAGCCTCAATTTCTTAGTACAGTAC
Source organism: Erythrolamprus reginae (assembly GCF_031021105.1). Classification (NCBI taxonomy): domain Eukaryota; kingdom Metazoa; phylum Chordata; class Lepidosauria; order Squamata; family Dipsadidae; genus Erythrolamprus; species Erythrolamprus reginae. The sequence continues at coordinate 3,508,219 of NC_091951.1, forward strand.
ATTGAATACAGTTCTATAATAAACAATCCTAATCAGCAAATGCTATAGACAAGGTTTCAATTTCTTTTGCCTCAAGTAAAAAGTTCAGAAATGGTTTCCAGGCAGAAACAAAGCTGGATCTATTCTTTTCTCTGGTTAAAACAGTTTATCTCTCCCTTTCTGCCAATTCCTTCATTTCTTCCATCCGTGGAACTCATTACCTGACTCAGTAGTGTCAACCCCAAACCCCCAACATTTTTTCCTTAGACTATCCAGGATTGACTTCTCCAGGTTCCTTAGAGGTCAGCAAGGGGCGCGCATAAGTGCACCAGTGTGCCTTCTGTCCCCAGTCCAATTGTCTCTCCTTATCTCATTTATCTTCTCTATTTTTATATCTTTTCTTCTGTTCTTTTCTTTATATATATTACTACATGTCTATTCTCTTCAATGTGTATTAGGTATTGGACTGAATAAATAAATAAAAATAAATAAATCCTATATAGTTTATGTATAGTATGTTGTGTGCATGTTTTTTAAATTATGGGTTTTTAATTTTGTAATATTAGATTTGTATTGTACATTGTTTTCTATTGCAGCTGTGAGCCGCCCCGAGTCTGCGGGGAGGGGCGGCATACAAATTTAATTAATAAATAAATAAATACTTCTTCCACCATTGGAATGGAGGTAACTTTCCAGTTTTACATATCAAGAATTCTGGCTGCAGTCAACGTGTGCAATAACAAAGTTCCAATTTTTATTTCAAGTTCCTTGTCCTAAAAGGTAAGTCTCTGGTTTTCAATAGAAGATAAAAAGTAATGGCATTGATCTGATGGGATCGGAATCCAAGAAACCCGCTACTTAGATCTAACCGCTTCAGAGGATAAAACACTCACAAAAGAAGCTTCTGGATCACCAAACACTAGAAAAGGTGCACAAAAATCCTGACACTCATCTATCTCATTTGTCGGCTGCCCCAGAACAGAATTTGGGGGGCTGCCCCAGAGAAGAGAGGGGCAAATTATCCTCTTTTTTTTTTTTTTGAAAATAAATTTATTAAATATATACAATAAAAACCAAATACAGAAAGACAAAAGAGATATGCATATTGTACATTTTTTACACTCTACTTATGTAGTAATTGGGGAGTGGGAGAAGGGGGTTGTGAAGGGAGGGAAGTAGATATAGAAGGAAGGAGGATAGGGAGAAGAAGGAGGGGGGATGGAGAAGCGAAAACCAGCGTTAGAGCTGGGTCTTTCATGATTTGCGGCCTGTAGTTTGAGCTCGTAGTTGGTGTGTTTTACCCTAAGGCTTTATCGATATGTTTTGAATGTAGTTTTTAGTGCCAATATATATAATTCATTTAGGGGTTTATTTTCTTTGTAAAGTTGGAATTCGTGTCGATCGATGTTTACAGTTTGTTGTTTCAGTTTGATGTTATGATTTGTGATGTAAATTGCTATTTTTTCAAGTTGTTTTTGTTGGATATTTTTCTTGATGGGTAATTTTTAGATAATTCCTTTTTTTTAACCAGAGGTACCATTTATCCCAAGTTTTGTAGAAATCTGTCTCATCCTTGTTTTGCAGTTCCATTGTTAGTTTGGACATTTCTGCGCATTCCATTATTTTAATCAAGAGTGATAGAGTAGTTGGGGTTTTTTCTTGCTTCCAAAATTGTGCATATAAAATCCGTGCGGCTGTAATAATATGGATTATAATATATCTGTTTTCTTTACTAAAATTTTGTCTTGTGATTCCTAGTAGAAATAGTTCGGGTTTCGCATGGATAGTCTGAGAGGTAATTTGTTCTAGTATAGTTTTAATTTTTTCCCAATATTTTTGGGTGGTTTCACATGTCCACCAGATGTGGTAATATGTACCTGGTTTTTCTCTGCATTTCCAACATAATGGTGATAGATTTGGATACATTTTTGCAAGTCTAGCAGGTGGCAAGTGCCATCTGTAGAACATTTTATAATGGTTTTCCTTATATGAGGTTGCCATCGTTAGTTTATAGTTAGCAGTCCAAATTTTTTCCCATTCGTTTAAATAAATTGTGTACCCAAAGTTTTGTGACCACGCTATCATAGATCCTTTAACTATTTCTTCAACAGTATCGTGTTGAAGGAGGATATTGTATATATTTGATATTTGCTTTTTTTGTGGACCAAAAATTATTTTATCGAGGGGGTTATTTTTTTGGAAGTCTGATTTGTTCTTATCTTTTGATTTGTTCTTATATTTTGATTTTATTTGTAGGTAGTGTAACCAATCTACTTTAATACCTTTTTCCATGAGTTTTTGCTTAGGAATTAGCTCATTATTTTCGTTTAGTAGTTGGTCGTATGTTATAATTTTATCAGGGGTTAATGCATTCAGGTATATAATGGCTTCTGTTGGTGAAATCCATTTTGGGATGCAGAGGTAGTGGTTTTTTTTAATGAAGTGCCAGGTGTTAATTAAGGTTTTTCGGATGTAATGTGATCTGAAATATGTTGGTATTTTATCTATGTCTGTCATCAGAAACTTGTGCCATCCGGATTGAAGGTCATAGCCTTCAAGTGTTAATATTCTAGAGTTTTTAAGTATTATCCATTCTTTCAGTAGGTTTACAATTGAGGCATGGTAGTATAGTTCCATGTTTGGTAACCCAAAACCACCCCTTGACCTATGGTCTTGTAGGTCCTTAAGTTTTATCCTGGCCCTTTTTTTTGTCCATATGAATTTGCGAATTTTTTTGTGTAAGTTTTTGAAAAAGGTCCTATTTAGTTTAATGGGTGCAGTTTGGAAAAGGTATAGAAATCTAGGAAGTATATTGCTTTTAATTACAGCAATTTTCCCCATTATAGAGAGTGGGAGTTTCGACCATCTGCAAAAATCTTTGTCCATTTCATTGATTAGTTTATCGCAATTGTCTTTCTTGATAGTGCTGCAGTTTGCGGCAGGGGTCGACAAAGTTGTTCAGAATCTAGGAGCCAGCCAAAAAATTAAGGAGCCAGAATTTTTTTTAAGCAAACTTGGTTTTTAATTTAACAAAAAAAACATTACAAACGTTATAAACAACATTTTACTTTTAAAGATAATAAATATTATATTTTGATATTTTAGATCAGAGGTCCCCAACCTTTTTTGCACCAGGGACCGGCTTTCAGCTAGACCAGTTTTCCATGGCCCGGTGGGGGGGGGGGGAGCTAGCTGTCAGCGGCGCCGTAAAAGGGGCGATCAAGAGAGGAATGGGTGAATGAATGGACGGAGGGTGGGAAGGAAGGAAGGAAAGAGGGAAGGTACAGGAACAGAAGAAGGGTGCAAAGAAGCAAAGAAAGGTGTGAAAGGGGAGAGTAAGAGAGGAAGGAGTGAAAGAAGGGAATGAGGGAGGAAAGAAGGGAGGAAGGAAAAGGAAAGCAAGAAATGGAAGGAGGAAAGGAAGGGAGGAAAGGAAGGAAGGAAGGAAGAAAGAAGGAAAGAGGGAAGGGACAGGAACAGAGGAAGGAAGCAAGGAAACTTATGAAAGGGGAGAGTAAGAGAGGAAGGACTGGAGGGAGGGAGGGAAGAAGGTAGGAAGGAGAAAGAAAAGAAATAGAGGAAGGAAAGGTAAAAGAGAGAAAGAAAAAGAGCAAGAAAGAAAGAAAGAGAAAGAAAGAAAGAAAGAAAGAAAGAAAGAAAGGCAACTTCAAAGAAAGGCTCACTGAGCATCTCTCACTCTCTCTCTCTTTCTATCCCTCTTTCTTTCTTTCTCTTCCTTTCTCTCTCTCCTCTTCCTTTATCTCCTCTTTCTCTCCCCCCTCTCTCTTTCTCTCTCTCTCCCTCTCTTTCTCTCTCTTCTTCTCACTTTCTCTCTCTTGTTTTCTTTCTGTCTCTTTTGCTTTCTCTCTCTCTCACTCTTTCTCTCTTGTTTTGTTTCTCACGCTCTTTCTCTCTCTTGTTCTCTCTCTCTTGCTATCTCTTTCTCTCCCCCCCTTTCTCTCACTCTCTCTTTCTCACTTTCTCTCTATCTTGCTGTCTGTTGCTTTCACTCACTCTCGTTCTCTCTCCGTTCTTCTCAGCGGTGACGCGCGCACGCCCTGCCCGCCTCACATTTGCCGAGAGGACTTTCGCCCCGGGCTCTCAGCAAGGGGGTTTGCATGAGAGGCGGGGCCGGCGGAAGGTGATATTCAATGTCGGGGGCGCATGGGAGGTTTTGCGCGCGCTCCCTATCTCCCTGCTAGCCCACTCGGAATACGTATTCAAAATAAGAAAAGCCTTTGCCGGCGAAGGCTTTTCTTATTTTGAATACAGTATTCCGAGTGGGCTAGCAGGGAGATAGGGAGCGCGCGCAAAACCGCCCATGCGCCCCCGACATTGAATATCACCTTCCGCCGGCCCCGCCTCTCATGCAGCCCCCTTGCTGAGAGCCCGGGGCGAAAGTCCTCTCGGCAAATGTGAGGCGGGCAGGGCGTGCGTTCCGGGTGCGGGAGGAGCTGCGGTGAAAGGCAGGAGGTGGCAGAGGAGCAGAGGGGGCAAATCGGGCGGTGGGCAGCGCGGAAAGGCCGAGGGGGCCCTGGCGCCGCGGACCGGCTGAAAACCCCCAACGGCCCGGTCCCGGTCCGCGGACCGGCGGTTGGAGACCCCTGGTATACATACAGTACAGCAGGCAACATTTTCTAGGCGCCAGACAACATTTTCTAGGCGCCACTGGCGACCAGGCGCCTGGGTTTGTCGATCCCAGGTTTGCGGTAATCCATAATCCTAAGTATTTAACTTTTTTGGCGGTTTTTATTTTAGTGGATTCTTCTAATTTCGATATCTGCTTTTTTGTCATATTTTTTGTTATCATTTTTGTTTTTTCTCTATTAATTTTTAATCCAGCAATCTCTCCAAATTTATTTATTTCATTAATTAGGATAGGTGCAGATTTTAAGGGGTCTTGTACAATGAACACCATGTCATCAGCAAAAGCTTGAAGTTTATAGTGTTCATTTTTAATTTTTAATCCTTGGATTTCCTTATTGTGTCTTATTTTATTTAGTAGAACTTCTAGTGCAAAGATAAAGATCAGGGGGGCTAAGGGACAGCCCTGCCTCACTCCTTTTTTTATACTTATTGTTTCTGTCATATCATTGTTTATCAGTATTTTGGCTGTTTGTATTGAGTATATAGTTTTAATGAGTTCTGTAAATTTATTACCAAATTGCATTGACGCTATTTGTGTTGTAAAGAATTGCCAGTATAAACTATCAAAAGCTTTCTGTAGATCTACAAATAGGAATGCTACTGGTTTATCTATGTTTTTATCGTAGTATTCTAAAGAGTCCAAAATAATCCTTGTGTTTGTTGTTATGTTTCTTGCCGGAAGGAAGCCATTTTGGTCTGTGTGTATTCTAACAGTTAATATTCGTTTAAATCTTTCGGCTATGATGGATGCAAAGATTTTATAATCTGAGTTAAGCAGGGATATTGGACGATAATTTTGAATGTGAGCTCTATTTTGTGTATCTTTAGGTATTAAAGTTATGTAGGCCTCGTTCCAGGAGGAAGGAAGTTTTGAACCCTCGAGAATTTCATTAACAAGGGGTAACATTATAGGCTCCAGAATTTCTTGAAATTGTTTATAGAATTCGGCAGGTATACCGTCTGTGCCCGGAGTTTTATTATTTTTTTGTTTTGTAATTGCACTAGTTAGTTCCATTGATGTTATTTTGTCATTTAGCATATCCTGATCTTCCTTATTTATTTTTTCTGTATTTTCTAAGTTCTTGAATAGATTATTTATTAATTGTTCATTTACGTCATCTTTTTTATATAATTCCTCAAAGAAAGATTTAATTATTTGTTTTTTATCGCTGAGTGTTGTTTTTAAAGCATCTGTATGATCATATAATGCCTCTATAATTTTATCTGCTTTTTGGTGAGCGAGTTTTGAGGCTAACCATCGCCCAGGTTTGTTTGCAAATTCAAAGTGCTTTTGTTTGGCAATCCTTAGTTTATGTGAGAGTTCTTCTTGAGTTTGCAGGTTTATGTAATGTTTTGTAATATTCAATTCTCCTAAAATTTCGGCGTTGTCTGATTTCATTTGTAGGGTTTTTTCAAGGTTCTGAAGTTTTATTTTTAGTGTGGATAGGTTGTTTTGTTTCTGTTTTTTCTTTTTATTTTGGTATGCAATATAGGTTCCTCGCACATAGGCTTTCATTGTGTCCCATAGGTTTTGTGTGGAAGTGTTACCATCATTGTTAATTTGGAGAAACTCACCCAATTGTTGTTTTAACATTTTTTGAAAGTTTTCTTCTTTAAATATTGTTTGGTTCATCGTCCATCGTCTTGAATGGTTATTAGTTGAATCTCTCCATTTCAACAATATGGGGTTATGATCTGCCCAGGAGTTTGGAAGTATTTGTATGTCTGTTACTTCATTGATAAATTCTAAATCAGCCCAGGCCATATCTATGCGGGACCATGACTTGTGAGGAAAAGAGAAAAAAGTATATTGTCTATTGTTTGGATTAAAGTGACGCCATATGTCTTTTAGTGCTAATTCAGTTGTAAGTTGTTCAAAAGTTGGCGGTAGTTGTTTTCTCTTTTTCATTTGCTTAGTGCTTTTATGATCCTTTTTCCTGTCTAATATTGCATTGAAGTCGTCTGTTATTATTATATTTGTTAAGTTTAATTCTGTGATTTTTTGATGTAGCTTTGCATAAAAAGTGGATTGATTTATTGTGGGAGCATAGATTGCGATTATATGTATTTTTTTTGTTCCTGATGTAATTTGTACTATTAATATCTGTCCGTTGTCGTCTGTGTAAATTAGTTTAGGGTTAAGTTTAGGTTTAATGTATAGTACTACTCCTCTTTTCTTGACTTCAGCAAGGGATGAGAAGATTTCTCCAAGCTTGGGATGGTTTAAGATTAATTGGTCTTGTTTTTTTACATGCGTTTCTTGGAGACAGATTATATCTGCTTTTTGTTGTTCAATTTTGTAGAATGTTTTTTTCCTTTTACTAGGAGAGTTGAGGCCGTTGATATTGATAGAAAATAGTTTTATTTCATTATTCGGTAGGGGTTTTTTGTGATGTAAGTTAGTTTGCTGGTTCTCTTCTTTTCTCCTTTCTCGCCTCCGCTTGAGATCTTGTTGTTGGGCCGTCTCTGCCATATTCTTCCGTTAATTTAAGTCCAGTTTCCTTATCTGCGAGAGTGTCTTCAGAGCTGATTTCATCCAGGTTAGATTTATCTTTTGATTCTTGCTCCCTAATACATTCCTCATCTACCTTTTTGATGACTTGATCGTAAAAGTCCCTTGCATCTTCTGTCGAAGTTATTTTGTATTTTTTGTCAATTAAGGAGATAAGCATGCCCTCAGGTGTCAGCCATCTAAATGGTATCTTGTTTCTGTTGAGTTTATTAGCTAGGGTTTGATAGGGTTTCCGCTTTTCACGCACTCGTCTAGGAACTTGACGAAGGACTATGATCTCTTTTCCTTTATATGATGGAGGATTTTCCTTTGACATATTGTAGATTTCATCTCTTATAGTACGCTTAGTGAATCTAATATGTACTTCCCTGGGTAGGCGATTTCTTTTTGCGTAACTTGTAGATAATCTGTAAATTTCATCCATTTGTTGATACATTTCCTGTGGGGTTTTATTTGTGATGGGTGCAAGAATTTCTGACATAATCTGAGGCAGGTTCTCTTCACTTGATTCGCTAATATTCTGGAACCTCAAGAAGAATGCTGATTTCTCAAGCTCAAGATTTAAAATGGCCTCTTCCAGATTTTTATTGATGTATTCTGTCCTACTTTCTGCGTATTGCAACCTGGTTTCCATTCTATCATTTTGTTCCTCAATTTTTTGAATTTTTTCATCATTCTGTGTGAGGGTTCCATGCATCATCACTATCTTCTCATCAAGCTGTCCAACACGATCGTCAATTTTCTTGATCTCTTCCTTGATATCTTACTTCATTGCACCCATATTTTCCATCATTAATTCATACTTCCGATCCATTGATTTCTGCATATTAATCATTATCTCCTGTAAGGAAGCTAGGGTGATGGGTGCAGCTTGGTCTGATTGTACAGCTGATATTTTGTCAGTAGAAGAGTTTTCTAAGTTACGCTGGATGGTCGGAGTTGAAGATTGAGGTGCTGCCTTCTTCCAAGCTTTAGTACTTGTATTTGTATTAGTAGATGACATTTTGAATATTTATGGGAAAGTCAGACAGGGTATAGTAAGAGATACAGAAATATGGGTTTAGCTTATACTCAAAATGTTCGATACTATTAATTTATATTACTCTTAATAGAATAACATATAGTAAACTTATAGTAGGATAGCTTATAATAATATTATAATAGGCTCTATAATCCAATTCTTAAGGCTCAAAAATGTCAATATACAGTTCTATATCAATATCTAATAAGTATTATTAATGTTCTAGATATGGGTATTCAAGAAGGTTAGAGTAGGTTAGAAGAATTGAGTAATTAATAGGTAATGAAAAATAGCTTTCAATTAATATATAATAATTAATAGTTATAATAGTTAAATACAGTTGTTTGACAAATTGTAGTGTTTATATTGATAGATAGGTAAATAAGTATATAGTAAGTAGATAGGTTAACACATCAGCATATATGTATATAGGTCAATAAATAAATAGTTTAGATATAAATCCGTAAATAAATCTAGCTCAGTAATCCAATTAATTCATAGATTCAATAGATCTCTAGTAATGATGATAATATAACAGTATAAAGTATTATCAATGACAGTATATAGATGTAATGGCAATATATCAATGTAGAATGTTTTCAAAAATGTTTTCAAAAATCAAACAATCAAGGGGTTATTCTCAACATTGCAACAAATCACATATAGAGTATTCAAAAAAGGAAGATAACTGTAACTGGAAAAAGGAGAGTAACAGTAGACAGGAATATTCAGGAGTGGGAAGGAAATTAATAAGGAGCAGATAATATTGAGGGATGTTTTTTCTTTCCTTTTCTTTTTCTCTCTTCTTGGGCTGATGCAATAGCGCTGAGTCACAGTTCACAGTTCAGTCTCTGAGAGTCTCTATGATTAAGGAAGTTTCTGACAATCTCTGACAGTCTATCAGTAAGTGAACAGCGTTGTAGAGTTAATAGAGAATCAAAGTTCAAAAGTTTGTAGATTTTTTGTTTGCTTTCTGACAACTGGAACAACAATGCAGAGTCAATATGCAATCAAAAGTGAGGTGAAGTAGTGGGGTTAGACAGAGGGGAGACAGAGGGGAGAAAAAAGGAAAAAGATTAAGTATATAAAAACCTCTGATTTTTGTGGTTTGTCACCGACTCAGTTCGTTCTAATCCACTTAATCTGTTCAAAACTTCCTCTTACCATCAAGACATCCAAAACTTTCTCACCCCCAAAATGTTGTGTATCACACGTTGTTTCCAATCTTTCACTGCAAAATCACAAACAGAGTCCAGCAGAAAAAGTTCAGTTGGTATAAGGTTTTAAATCACATCTGCTTAATGTGATTTAATGAACTTAATGAACTCAATTTGTATAGTCTGGAGGACAGAAGGAAAAGGGGGGACATGATCGAAACATTTAAATATATTAAAGGGTTAAATAAGGTCCAGGAGGGAAGTGTTTTTAATAGGAAAGTGAACACAAGAACAAGGGGACACAATCTGAAGTTAGTTGGGGGAAAGATCAAAAGGAACATGAGAAAATATTATTTTACTGAAAGAGTAGTAGATCCTTGGAACAAACTTCCAGCAGATGTGGTAGATAAATCCACAGTAACTGAATTTAAACATGCCTGGGATAAACATATATCCATCCTAAGATAAAATACAGAAAATAGTATAAGGGCAGACTAGATGGACCATGAGGTCTTTTTCTGCCGTCAGACTTCTATGTTTCTATGCTCGATCTGCCTAGTCTTGTTTGTTCTCTGCCGCCATCAGCCAATTAAGGATCGCAGTCGCCGCTTTTCTCAAAGGTTTTGGCACTCTTCCTTAACAATACAAAGGACACAACAGGGGGTCTTTCATCTGCTATTATCCACAAACAACGATCGATCAAAAGGAATCTCTTCACTTATTACACTCCAAAGCTTTCACCGCCGCCTTCTCACAGCTTCCTTAATGGAGTCGGAGCGTCACAGCTTCAGGCCGATCTGAAGATCAGTTCTTCGTGTGCAGGCAAAGGGGGTTTCCCTGCTTCCTGGTGGGTCCGCCGACCTCCCTCAGGTACACAAGGAGTTCCTCTATTAAATCACCATCTCTCCAGGTCAGTGATCGCCGTTAAGCACCAAAAAAACTATCCTCTAAAGCCCCAGAAGACGAGAAGCAAAAGATGGAAATTGACAGAGAAGGAGAGAAGCAATTTGAAACCAAAGAGAAACTTCCTGACACTGAGGAGAATTAACCAGTGGAACTGCTTGCCACCAGAAGCCCAGAGTGCTTCATCACTGGAGGTTTTTAAGAGGGAGCTGGACTAGAAGATCTTCAAGATTCCTTCCAGCTCTATTCTATTCTAATTGCAGTCTGTTGTTGGTTCTGCCCGTCAATAAACCTCTTTTCTTAAGCAACCTCCATTTTATTCTCTTCTGGGATTGGACTTGATTTTATTTTGGACACTATCCGGATAAAATAGGAACCCATGACTGGAAGAGGTTTAATGTGGAGGAAATATGCAGCTGCTATCCAAAGGAAATGGGAGAAACGGACACAAAATTGTAGTTTCATATCAATATATGAATTTTATATCAATAAATGAACTTACTATTCGCAGAAGAGAAGACAGTCGGGAACATCCTGAGGTAAATCTCGAACAACATCCAGAAGAAAAAGGCGGGGGAAAGGGAAACGCCCCCTTTGCATCCGCAGCAACCAATCAGAGCACAGATCTCCTCAGGTGGGAGCCCGCCCTCGCTCCGCCCCAAGGGGGTGTTCTGGACCTTTCGAGGCTTTGCTTCTCCAGCAATTAAATCGAAAATCTTCACATTCAAAGTGTCCAAAAGTAACAAAGCTAAAATGACTTTGCTTTTGTTGATTAAATAGAATTGCCAAGCGGGAAAGGCTTTTGTGGAGGTTTTTTTTTTTACTTTTGCACGGCGCTAAAAAGAAGTCGATGTTTTTTTTCCTTTTGCCTCTTGTACCCCAGACTCTCTTTTTCCCTCTCTTCCTCCTTCCCTTAATTCCCTATTTCTATTTTAATTGGTGTTTTGTATATTAAACTTTCCAGACGAGGCTGCGAAGGAAGTGACACCCCTCAGCCTTGCCACTCTAGGAGGCCGAACTCGTTCTCCTTAACCCCTGGGGCTCTGCAGGAGGCCGAGAGGCTGCGGGAGAAGCTGGCGAGGGCGACATCCAGACGTGTCCCGGGTGAGGAGGGGGCTCTTCCCGGGCAAAGGGAGGCGGAGGGGGGGAGAAGCGGGGCTGATCCGGGGAAGAGCCCGCGTGGGGTGAGAGGAGGGTGGGCCTTGCGGAGACCCAGCAGGAGAGGAGAGAAGCCAGGCGAGGAGGCAGGATTCGCACCAGGCTCCCCGAGGGCCCAATCCTGTCTCTCGGAGGAGGGGGAGAGAAGCGGGGCGGCCTCTTTAGCTGCCTCCTTCCCGGCCCTGCTCTGCCCTGTGCTGGAATTATTATTATTATTATTATTATTATTATTATTATTATTATTTATATTTGTTTGTTTGTATGTATGTTTGATTTTACAATAAGGGTTTTTTAGTTGTTAGTATTGGATTTACATGCTGTTTTTTATTACTGTTGTTAGCTGTCCCGAGTCTACGGAGAGGGGCGGCATACAAATCCAATAAATAAATATTATTATTATTATTAGTAGTAGTAGTAGTAGTAGTAGTAGTAGTAGTAGTAGTATTTTTGTTTATTAGATTTGTATGCCATCCCTCTCCGTAGACTCGGGGCGGCTCACAACAATAATGAAACGATATATGAATGAATGAATGAAGGTCACTCAGTGGTTGAATTTCACTTTCTAATTCTTTCCATCCCAGATACCGAAACTCAAAGACACTTGTGGTCCTTACAAGGAAAAATATTATCTTGGGGGGGGGGGCAGAATAACTTACAGGAATCAGTCCTGCGGCCCTAGAAATGGTCCTGTGAAGAAGGAAAAGTCACTTGGAGACGCCTAAGAGTCCTTGGAGCCATTTGGAGTTGCTCTGCAGAAGAGAGGAAAGATGGAGACGCAACCTTTGGGAAAAGATGGAACTGGAAAAAGCCCTTCAGCTGTTCAGCCTGCGAAACGAGGGAGGTTCTGGAGAAGGGCTGGGCGAAAGATCCTGGAGGAGGAAACCATCCTCCCCTCAGAAGTTCAGCCCTGCCATTTCATGCAATATTGGGAGGCTGAGGGTCCCCGAGGACTTTGCAGCCGACTCCACGACTTTTCCAGGAGATGGCTGAGGCCAGAGAAGCACACCAAAGCCCAGATGCTGGACCTGGTGGTTCTGAAGCAGCTCCTGTTCCTTCTGCCCCCAGAGATGGAGGACTGGGTGCGGGAATGTGGAGCAGAGACCAGCTCCCAGGCGGTGGCCCTGGCGGAAGGCCTCCTCCTGAGCCAGGCGGAGGAGCAGAAGGAGCAGGTCCATTTTCAGGTGAGACACTTTAGGGAGCTCAAAAGGGATTAGAGCATGTGGTGGTTGAATACTTCACCCCCTCCTTCCCAAAAGTCTCGGACGTTCATTATATGTGGCAATGTCCCACCAATTTCTCACTGAACCTCACAGGCTTTGAAGTTCTGTTCCGAGTACTGTATAAGAATCCACTTTATTTCGTGTCACTTACATTAATTCTGCTTCTTTTTTCCTTCCTCCTATTTAAAGTGCTGTACTGTGGAGAGCAGAGATCCTGAGGGAAAGAAGAATCCATCAGATCCCACTCAGGAACTATTTTTCAGGAGGATCCCTTGGGAAGATCCAAGTCAAGGCACCTTAGGAGGTAATGGGAGATCCTCCGATTGCCCATCTGTCTTACCTCTCTCTTCCTCTTCTCTAGAATACCTCCTCCTATTTTGTTAGTTATGCATTTTGAAATTATTTATTCCTAACAGAGAAACAAAGAGTGAAGCTTTCTGACTTTTATGACAGAGATCAAACGGTTGGACCTCCAAATCAAGTAAGAAAGGGAAAAGTTTATTTATTTTTATTTATTCATTTGTCCAATACACAAATACCCCCTCAGAGAGGGTCCGCAACTTGGGCGTCCTCCTCGATCCACAGCTCACATTAGAGAAACTTCTTTCAGCTGTGGCGAGGGGGGCGTTCGCCCAGGTTCGCCTGGTGCACCATTTGCGACCCTATTTGGACCAGGACTCACTGCTCACAGTCACTCATGCCCTCATCACCTCGAGGTTCGACTACTGTAACGCTCTCTTCATGGGGCTACCTTTGAAAAGTGTTCAGAAACTTCAGATCGTGCAGAATGCAGCTGCGAGAGCAATCATGGGCTTTCCCAAATAAGCCCATGTCACACCAATACTCCGCAGTCTGCATTGGTTGCCGATCAGTTTCCAGTCACAATTCAAAGTGTTGGTTATGACCTATGAAGCCCTTCATGGCACCGGACCAGATTATCTCAGGGACCGCCTTCGGCTGCATGAATCCCAGCGACTAGTTAGGTCCCACAGTGTGGGTCTTCTCCGGGTCCCGTCAACTAAACAATGTCACTTGGCGGGACCCGGGGGAAGAACCTTCTCTGTGTTGGCCCCGGCCCTCTGGAACCAACTCCCCCCAGAGATTAGAATTGCCCCCACCCTCCTTGCCTTTCGTAAGCTACTTAAAACCCACCTCTGTCGCCAGGCATGGGGGAATTAAGATTCCTTTTCCCCCCTAGGCCTTTACAATTGTATGCATGGTATGTCTGTATGTATGTTTGGTTTTTTATATTAAGGGGTTTTAAAATTGTTTTTAGTATTGGATTATTATTGTACGCTGTTTTATGATTGTTGTTAGCCGCCCCGAGTCTTTGGAGAGGGGCGGCGTATAAATCCAATAAAGAAAGAAAGAAAGAAAGAAAGAAAGAAAATAAAGAAAAATAAGCAAATCATATTAAAAAAAATAAAGCAGACTATTAAAGTTGAAAGTGACTGGCCATGTTAAATATGTAAACATGGCAGTTTGGGCTACAAAATCATTTCCAATCCTTTGATTTATGCCTCGATTAGAGTTTTCTTCCTTTCTTTTTTTATTAAAATATAATTTATTAATTTATTGAAAAAGGAAGGGGAAGAGGGGAGCACAAAATCAAAGGGAGGGGAGAGGAGGGGAAAGGAGAGTACAAGTATACTGAGTTTGAAGGTAAAAATTGCAAAGGATTACAGAAGTCCATTATATTCCTTAATATATATACATTGTTATATAGCAATTCATATTATTACATTACAGTGTTCCCTCGATTTTCACGGGTTCGAACTTCGCGAAAAGTCTGTACCACAGTTTTTCAAAAATATTAATTAAAAAATACTTCACTTTCCCCCCCCTATACCACGGTTTTTCCCGCCCGATGATGTCATATTTCATCTCCAAACCTTCGTCTGCCTAAATATTTTTAAAATAAACTTTAATAAATAAACATGGTGAGTAATAATTTAAATGGTTGCTAAGGCAATGGGAAACTAATTTAGGGGTTTAAAGTGTTAAGGGAAGGCTTGTGATACTGTTCATAGTTAAAAATGAACAGTACTCCCAAGTCTACGGAGAGGGGCAGCATACAAATGTAATAAATAAATAAATAAATAAATAAATATTTACTTCCGCATCTCTACTTCGCGGAAATTCGATTTTCGCAGGCGGTCTTGGAACGCATCCCCCGCAAAAATTGAGGGAACATTGTAGTACTATTCATGTTTCATTCTTGATTTACATTCCAATGAGCAGCTTTATTATCTATACCAGTGTTTCCCAACTTTTTTTGAGCCGCGGCACATTATTCATATTTTCAAAATCCTGGGGAACACTAAAGGGGGGGGGGGGGCTAAAGAAAAGTTTGGACAAAAAAAACCCCTCTCTTCCTCCCTTTCGCTCTATTTCTCCCTCTTTCTCTCTTTTCCTTCCTTCCCTTCTTTCTCTCTCTCCATCCCTTTCTTTCTTTCTTCCTCTCTTTTTTTCTCTCTTTCTCTCTCCCTCCTTCCCTTCCTCTATGTCTTTCTCTCTCCCTTGCTCTCTCTCTCTGTCTCTCTTGCTATCTCTTTCTTGCTTTTCTCTCTCTCTCTTGCTCTCTCTCTCTCTTTCACTGTCTTGCTATATGTCTCTTTCTTTCTCTTTGCCTCTCTTGCTATCTCTCTTTCTTTCTTTCTCTCTCTTTCTCTCTCTCTGTCTCTCTTGCTATGTCTCTCTTTCTCTTTCTCTCTCCCTCTGCCTCTCTTGCTAAGTCTCTCTTTTTCTCTTGCTATGTCTCTCTTTCTTTCTCTCTCTCTCTGCCTCTCTTGCTATGTCTCTCTTTCTCTCTCTGTTTCTCTACCTCTCTTTCTCTTTCTCTGCCTCTCTTTCTTGCTCTGTCTCTCTTTCTCTGCCTCTCTTGCTATGTCTCTCTCTCTCTGCCTCTCTTATATGTCTCTCTTTCTTTCTCTCTCTCTCTCAGCTGACTGCAAGCGGGAGCCCTGATGGCGGCAGCTGGACGTGCTGCTGAACACCGTATATGCCAGGCCCGCAGCGCCAGCAGCACGTCCAACCCCCACCGTCAGGGCTCCCGCTTGCAGTCAGCTGAGAGAGAGAGAGAGCTCCCTCTCGCCGCCGCCATCTGCCTGCGGCCGCTGCGGCCACACACCCCGCTCCCATCGCCAGTGCCCTCCCGCCGGGCCACAAAGGACACTTGCCGCACGTCCAACCGCCACCGTCAGGGCTCCCGCTTGCAGTCAGCTGAGAGAGAGAGAGCGCTCCCTCTCGCCGCCGACATCTCCCCGCGACTGCCTGCGGCCGCTGCGGCCACCCCCCCGCTCCCAACGCCAGTGCCCTCCCGCCGGGCCACAAAGGACACTTGCCATGGACGCCAGAGAAGCTCCAGCTGGGCGGGGCGCTGCCAGTATTTCCGTCCTGGGGCTCCCGCTCGCAGCTGTCCCCCGGCTCCTGCTCGATGCCGCGGTTTTCGGCGCTCTCCTGCTGGGCTCCAAAGAAGGAAGGCGGGAAAAAGGCTCCTTTTTCCCGCCTTCCTTCTTTGGGGCCCAGCAGGAGAGCGCCGAAAACCGCGGCATCGAGCAGGAGCCGGGGGACAGCTGTGAGCGGGAGCCCCAGGACGGAAGTACCGGCAGCGCCCCGCCCAGCCGGAGCTTGGCGGCACACCTGGCCATGTCTCGCGGCACACTAGTGTGCTGCGGCACACCGGTTGGGAAACGCTGATCTATACCATAGGTTACTTAATAAATCTATTCGAAACATTTAAATATAATTATCATAGTTTTGTGATTTTGTCCGGTATATAATATACTTAGGTTAATAAGGGATTGTAATTTTTAGAGAGTGTTTCAAGGAGTGGGGATTAAGAAGGAGGAAGTGGGGTGGGAAGGGGGTTGCCTGCATCGATAGCAGGCATTGAGTTTTAACGACTTATCGTTCTTATTAAGCAGTAAATATAGGAAATGAAAATAGTAGAAGATGTAAGAGTTAAAGTTAAGATATGATTAGTTTTTTAGTGATTATGTAAATACAGTGATACCTCGTCTTACAAACGCCTCATCATACAAACTTTTCAAGATACAAACCCGGGGTTGAAGATTTTTTTGCCTCTTCTTACAAACTATTTTCACCTTACAAACCCACCGCGGCCGCTGGGATGCCCTGCCTCCGGACTTCCGTTGCCAGCGAAGCGCCCGTTTTTCCGCTGCTGGGATTCCCCTGAGGCTCCCCTCCAGTGAGGGGAGCCTCAGTGAAATCACAGCATTGCAAAAACACAGAGGTCCGGAGGTGACGTTTCAAGGACATCGATGTTTTTGTGATGCTGCGATTTCAGTGATGCTTCCTTCACTGGGAAACCCCACCTCTGCCAGCAAAGCGCTCATTTTTGCAATGCTGGGATTCCCCTGCAGCATCGCAAAACCACGGAAGTCCAGAGGTGGGGTTTCCCATGGAGGGAAGCCTCGGGGGAATCCCAGCAGTGCAAAAACAGGCGCTTTGGCTGGCAAAAGGGGTGAATTTTGGGCTTGCACGCATTAATCGCTTTTCCATTGATTCCTGTGGGAAACATTGTTTCATCTTACAAATTTTTCACCTTAAGAACCTCGTCCCAGAACCAATTAAGTTTGTAAGACAAGGTATCACTGTATATCAGTAGAATTGATCTCAGACAGTTTTTGAGTTGTTTCGTATTCTAGATATCCATTGATACCATTTCTCCCAGGCCTTATAGAAGCCTGATTCTTTTTTCCATCGTCATTTTGGAGAGTTCGGCGGATTCCAGTTTTCTTCCTTTCAGCCAATGGCTCAGACTTCTGGATCTATCAGTGACAGACAGAGCGACAGATCGGATGATCCAGAAGTGGGATTGCTTTACTGAATGGCAGAATTAATGTAAAATCTTCCCCAAATATTTCTTCAGTGAAAGCAGTTTTCAGATTTGCCCATTTTCACATCTAAAATTAGAGTGTGTGGCGCACAGACATTTAATTGCTTTGGGGATTTGGGAACAGTGGGACAGAATAACAGAGTTAGCAGGGATCTCGGAGGTCTTCTACCCCAACCCCCTATTCATACAGGAAGCCCTATAACATTTTACAAAAATGGATGTCCAATTTAAACACCTCCAGTGTTGGAGCATCCACGATTTCAGGAGACAAATCATTCCCACTGATTAATTGTTCTCATTGTCAGGAAATTTCTCTTTAGTTGTAGGTTGGTTTTCTCCTTGAATAGTTTCCATCCATTGTTTCTTGGAACACTGCTATCATCTCACCCCCTAGTCCAGTGATTTTCAACCTTTTTTGAGCCACGGCACATTTTTTACATTTACAAAATCCTGGGGCACACCACCAACCAAAATGACACTAAATAAATAAATAAATAAATAAATAAATAAATAAATACATACATACATACATACATACATACATACATACATACATACATACATACATACATAACCCCCTCGTATATACAATCCCATGTAACATCCCCTTATAAATACAGTCAATCATCAATCATCCCTACTCAAATTTATATCTCATTTCTGGGTACTTCTCCTGTCTTTCCCCCTTTTCTCTCTCATGTTTGTCATTTCTCTCTCTTCCTCCCTTTTTCCCTCATTCCTTTTCCCTCTCACTTCTCCTTTTTTTCCATCCCTGTCTCTCTCCCCCCCTTATGTGTGTGTGTGTATACACACTGGAACCATTTCCAAAACCAGTTGAGGGCTGGGGTTTTTTCTCTTTTATTCTTTTCAACAAGAGGTGTGGGCTGGGGGGCATTTCTTATTATTTGGGTGCTTTTTACCATATGCTTCAAGAATCACCCCTCTCTCTCTCTTTTGTTTCTCTCTCCTCTCATTCTCTGCCTCAATCATTTCTCCTTTTTTCTCCCCTTTTTGTTCTCATTTCTCTCTCTCCTTTCCTCTCCCTATCTGTCTCTCTTGCTTTCTCTCTCTCTTGCTATCTCTTTTTCTCTTATTTTCTCTCTCTCTCTCTCTTGTTCTCTCTTATTTTCTTTATCTCTCTCTTGTTCTTTCTCTCTCTCTCTTTCTCTCTCCCTCCCTCTTTCTCTCTTTTTCTCACTTTCTCTCTTGTTTTCTCTCTCTCTCTTGCTTTCTCTCTCTCTCTTGTTTTCTTTCTCACACTCTTTCTCTCTCTTGTTCTCTCTCTTGCTATTTCTTTCTCTCCCCCCTTTCTCTCTCTCTTTCTCACTTTCTCTCTATCTTGCTGTCTGTTGCTGTCACTCACTCTTGTTCTCTCTCCGTTCTTCTCAGCGGAGGCCAGCGAAGGTGATATTCAATGTCGGGAGCGCGCGGGCGGTTGCGCGTGCTCCCTACCCCCCCTGCTAGCCGCTCGGAATATTCAAAATAAGAAAAGCCTTCACCGGCGAAGGTTTTTCTTATTTTGAATATTCCGAGCGGCTAGCAGGGGGGTAGGGAGCGCGCGCAACCGCCTGCGCGCTCCCGACATTGAATATTACCTTCGCTGGCCTCCGCTGAGAACGGAGAGAGAACGTGAGTTGGGCCATTTTTTGTCTCCTGCGTTCCGGGTGCGGGAGGAGCCACGCCGAAAGGCAGGAGACAGCGGAGGAGGAGAGGGGGCGGGCGGGGGGCAGCGCCGAAAGGCCGAGGGAGCCGGAGGCACCGTGGGGAGGCAGGGGCGGCCGCGGCTCCCTTCCCTTCTGCTGCCGGCGCCTCCCCGCCGCCCCCCCCCGCGGGCTGGCAGGGAGATGAGGAGCGCGCTTTCGGGGAAGCGACGGTGCTTTGGGGAAGCGACGAGAAGCCATGGGCGCGAGGGGGCCGACTTTCAAAGCAACCTTTGCCGGCCTCCCATGGGAGGGTGCCAATAGCGGCGGCGGCGGGGGGGGCAATAGCGGGGGGGGGGGCGAACCGCCTCGCGGCACACCTGACCATGTCTCGCCGCGGCACACCGGTTGAAAAACACTGCCCTAGTCCTTGTTTTCATGAAAGTAGACATACCCAATTCCAGCAAATGTTCTTTATATGTTTTAGCCTCCAGTCCAGTAATAATTTTTGTTGCTCTCTGCACCTTTTTCTTGTTCTCTGCACCCTTTCTAGAGTCTCAACATCTTTTTTATACCAGGATAACAAAAACTGAGTGCAATGTTAGAAACATAGATACAGAAAATAGTATAAGGGCAGACTAGATGGACCTTGAGGTCTTTTTCTGTCGTCAGACTTCTATGTTTCTATGTTTCTTTCCTCTTGTCTAAATCATTGATGAAGATGAACAGATATTGTGAATCCACATATTATTTTTTCCATGTTCAGGAGAGTCTTGTGTCCTTCGAGGAGGTGGCTGTGTCTTTCTCTGAGGAGGAATGGTCTCAGCTGGATCCTGACCAGAAAGCGCTGCATTCGGAAGTCAAGCTGGAAAACCATAGGAACGTGGTCTCTCTGGGTAAGAGTTTTCTAGTCACCAATCAAAGTTGAAGTAGACAGATTATATTTTATTTTTAAAAACAGTGTTATGAGATCTCGTCTTCTGGGAGGAAGAAGGAAAGAATCTGGCCTTCTGGTGCTCCAAGGAAGGAAAGAGTCTATGTCTCTTTGCTTGGATGCTTTCGGTGCCATTTTCTATCTGTATTTTTCCATTTGTATTTGAACTTTTATGAAAAAAATAAACTGTGCTTTTATCATCCTCGGGAGGTCATGTGAGAAGGATGTGTCATTTGTTCGCTGAAACCTGCAAAATTGTATGAGAACAGAACTTTCACACTCAGGCCATGGAAGAGCATTGCCATATTTGTCGGACTATAAGATGCAGTTCTCCCATGCCTCCTGGAAGGAGAGTCCAGCATGGGTTTAGCTCAAGTCTTATTGGTAGGACTGAGTTTCAAATTAACATAAATAAATAATAATTAGGTACCGCCCCCTTGCTGCCCCAAGTACCCAGTTTTAAAAAACTCAGTCGAGGTTAAGGACATGAGTTTTTTCCTCTCACCTTTAGGTTGAGTATTTAAAGTAATGTAATGTAATTAAAATTGTTGTTGAACCTTGTAATTTTCTCCCTTTTGTTTTGTATAGGTTCGAATTCTTCTGATGGGGTCTCTGCCCTCCGCGGGCACCACCCCCACCTTTTCTCCTTTTGGGGCCTCTTCTCTTCGCGGGTACTGCCCACCGAGGAGCAACTGGGCTGTTTTTATTCTTAAAAATTGTGACTGAAAGTCCAATTAGCCCAATCACCCCAGATGGGGGGGGTCCGCCCCTCCCCATTCTCGGGGGCGGCGGAAGCTTCAGATGCCGGAGCTGGCAACCGCGGCGGCCATTACGGCCGCCGAACAGCTGAGTGAGCCGGAGGGGGGCTTCTTAAGCCGCAGCGAGTGGACGGCGGCGAAATGCACATTCCCGGCCGAGACTGAAGCCGCGGCGGCCATTACAGCCGCCGAACAGCTGTTTGGAGGGTTCGCAACAGAGAGAATGAAACGAGGCTTGGCGAGCCGCAAGGGCTCGATTGCAATCAAAGCTGCTGTTCCCGCCCTTTTCTAATTGGTGTGGTGCCCTATGAGGCAATTCCTTTGCGAAGCCCTATAAACCGCCATGTTTGTCTCTTTGGCTTTATGCCAGACATAAAAGTGCCGTTTGAATTGGCGCGAACTGGGCAGCGGGCCAAGTTGTCAGGCTCTAAGATCTGCCCAGAGACAGTTGACAAGGTCACGTGGGCGGCTAACAGCCAATCAAAAACCGTTTAGCTGTTCAGCCTGCCTGTCTGTCTTTAAATGCGAGTGAGAGCCTTTATTACTGTTCAACAGTCTTGATTGCCTCGTGCTTTGTAATTCAATCGTGAGTACGCTGCCCCATATCCAAATAAGATATGGCTGACCAACTTATCAGTGGGGAGGAGCAGGCCCAACCAGTTCAAACACCTGTTAAGGGGAAGGATAAGGCCAGCAAGCCTAGGAGTAAGTCCTCCCAATCAAGCTCCTCTCTTCGTGAGGCTGAGAGGAAGATCAAGGCCCTGGAGCAGCGTTTGGAGGCGGCCTTGTCCCCTCCCATCATAGGTGGACTGTCCATAGGCCCTTTCCAGCCTCTTCCTCCATCGCTTTCTGTGGGATCCCAGGGCACAGCAACCGAAAGGGACTGGTCCCCTGACAGGCAGGCCACTCTTCCCTTGCCATCAACTGCTGCAAGGCCTGAGAGGCCTTCATCTTCTCATGCCCAGGCACTGCTTCAAGGGGAGCTACAGACACCATGTTATGGGCCTTCAGCTACTTTCACCCCCACAGCAGCGGGGCTTAGAGACAATGCAGATGCCTGGCAGGCCTTTGCCCCTGCTATACAGGACATTGTCGCCAATGCATATACGCAGGGCATAGCTGCAGCAACCCAACGAGCCAATACCTTTCCATCTCAGCCTATCCAGCCCAGGGATATCTGGTCAGCACCACCGCCCCCTACTGGGTTGGGTTCCATGTCTATTGACCACACCGACTTTGAAGAAGACAGTGACCACGGAGATGGCCTGTCAGATGACGAATTCTCGGTTCCAGAGCAGCCAGCAGTGGCAGGTCTGTTCAAACCCTCTTTGTATAGGGTTTTATTACGTAAGGCAAAGCAAGCCTTAGATGTACCAGGAGCAACACCACTGGTGGAATCATCAGACGGGCCACGCACCTCAGCTGCTCTATGTAAGGAACCCGCCAGAGAATCGGACAAGGTTCCTGCACTGGAGATCTTCCTCGAGAATGTCAAGCGCCCGTGGCAACATCCGGCGGCGGCGCAAGGGCCTTCAAACCTGGAACGCAGGTTTTATACCTTTGATGACAGCATGGAGACGCTACTCCAGTTTCCTCCTGTGGACAAACCAGTGGCCACATTGGTTTCCCGCACGGTTGTGCCTTCGGAGACGGCGGACAACTTGAAGCCGGATGAAAGGAGAGCGGAAAATCTTCTCAAGAAGACCCACCAGATGGCCGCTTGGGCTCTGCGAGCAGCCTCCACCGCCTCCTTCTTCAGTCGGGCATCCATTATGTGGATTCAGGAGGTTCAGGCGAGACTGGCTCCTGAGGAGACTCGACTGCGGCAGGACTTGAATAAGCTCCTCGCGACGGCAGAATTTTCCACGGATGCCACCCTGCATGCCGCAAAATTTGCCTCCAGGGCTATGGCCTCCACCATTTCATCAAGGCGCCTGCTTTGGCTCAGAAATTGGCAGGTGGATGCCAAGTCCAAGTGGACTTTGTCTTCAGCTCCCTTTGAGGGCACTAAATTGTTCGGGGAGGCCCTAGATCCTGTCCTGGTGGAGGATAAGGATAAAAGGAAGGTCCTCCCAAGATCTTTCCGCCGCCAGGACCGCAGGGCTGGTCCGTACTCCCGTAGGCAGTCCTTTCGGTGGGACTCGTGGTCCGCCCCTTCACAGCAGGCCAGACCTTACTCGCAGGGGGCCTTTTCCTCATCCTACAGGAATGACCGACAGTATTCCCAGGAACGAGGCAGAGGTTTCTCCCAGACGAGACGCCCATACCGGGGATACCAACAACGGAACGCCAGACGTGCCAAGTGACTGCCCGGACGACATTCCTTTGGGGGGCAGGCTACAAAAGTTCAGCGACAGATGGCGAGTTACCACCTCAGACCCTTGGGTCTTAGCCACTATCTCACAAGGGCTAAAGATCGAGTTTCTACACGATCCTCCAAACCATTTTACTGCCTGTCCGGTCCCCAGAGACTTCGAAAGGAGGTCTCTGTTGGATCAGGAAATTCTCCACCTTTTACAAATCCAGGCGATCGAACCTGTTCAGGACAATTCCAGGGGTACGGGGTTCTATTCAAAGGTGTTCCTTGTACCCAAGGCCTCCGGGGGTTGCAGGCTCATCTTGAACCTCAAACGTCTCAACCAGTATATTCTGTATCGACGGTTCAAGATGGCCTCCCTCCGCTCCATCCTGGCCTCTGTTCGGGCAGGGGACCTGCTTACTTCAGTGGATCTGAAGGAGGCCTACCTGCACATTCCCATACACCCGTACCATCGACAATTCCTTCGATTCTGTCTACACAACGTCCATTACCAGTACAGGGCCATGCCCTTTGGCCTATCATCGGCCCCACGTACCTTTACGAAGGTACTGGATGCACTACTGGCCGATCTGCGGTCCCGCCCTATACGGATTCTCGCATATCTGGACGACATCTTACTTCTGTCTCCAACCCGCCAGAGGGCGCACAAGGACTTACGAACCACGATGTCTTGTCTACAGCGTCATGGTTTTACCATCAACACGCCAAAAAGCCATTTGACTCCTGCCACCAGACTCATTCATCTGGGCGCGGTGATCGATACGGTCTCTCAAAGAGTGTATCTATCTCCGGACAGACAGCACCGCATTTGTTCCCTCATAGCCGGCCTTCAACAGAGCCGAACGGTGCCGTTGTCTTTCCTGTCAAAGGTACTCGGGACCCTGGTATCCTGTGTGGACATTGTCCCTTGGGCCCGTTACCATTATCGACTTCTCCAGTGGACCTTGCTCCCGTTTCAGCGTCGCAGATTGAGTCATACACACCGTCTCACCGTCGTGGGATGCGAGTTACAACACTCCCTCCGCTGGTGGAGATCTGCAGCACTGCGGCAGGGCACTTCCTTCGGACCATGCCATCACACGATCCTCACCACAGACGCCAGTCTGCTGGGGTGGGGGGCTCACATCCAGTCCCAGGTGGCTCAGGGCTTCTGGAGCCCTCAGGAACTATGTCCAATAAACATCAATTTCTTGGAGTTGAGAGCTGTCCGCCTGGCCTTGCTGGCCTTCGCCACCTTACTGGAAGGTCACCACGTCCTGGTGCGCACGGACAACGTAGCGACCAGGGCGCATTTAAATCACCAGGGCGGAACGCGCTCTCTCCGGTTGATGGAAGAGACGGTCCTCCTCTTCAACTGGGCGGAGACTCATCTTTCCTCCCTCCATGCAGAGCACATCGCGGGGGAGGACAACAAGCAGGCGGATTGGCTCAGTCGCCAGGAACTGGACCCGGCGGAGTGGCGGCTCGATCCGGACCTGTTCCAGGAAGTCTCGCGTCGGTTCGGGGAACCGGTGTTGGATCTCTTCGCTACCCCCCAGAATACCCAACTCCGGAGGTTCTACTCCCGGTTTCCAGCTCCGGGAGCCGAAGGAGTCAATGCATTACATCTTCAGTGGCCAAAGGTCCTACTGTACGCCTTCCCCCCGATTCCACTCATTCCATCAGTGGTAAGGAAGATCCTGTCGGAGGAGGCGGAGGTGATCTTGCTAGCGCCTCATTGGCCGCGGAGACCGTGGTTTGCGGACCTCAGAGAACTGTCCATTTCTCCACCGTGGAGGATACCGGACGACCGGATATGCCTCAGCCAGGGGTTCGTGTACCACCCGGAACCTCAATGGTTTCACTTAACCGCATGGCATTTGAAGGGGACAGGTTGAGGAGCTGTCTCCTTCCCGAGAATGTTATCGCGACTATTCAAGCTGCTCGACGCCCTTCCACAGTCCGAATTTATCAGGCAACATGGGCAGCCTTTCATTCCTTCTGCAATGACAGGAACCTTCGACCACAGGATTCCTCAGTCATCCCTGTCCTGGAATTCTTGCAGAAGGGTTTGGAGAAAGGTTTGGCGCCAAACACGCTAAAACGCCAGGTCGCAGCGCTTGCCACCATTATAAAGCGGGACGATGGGGGACCTTTAACTAGTCACCCTTGGATTAAAGATTTTCTCAGAGGGGCTACCAACACGCATCCCCCTCCTGTTCGTCGTTTTCCCACATGGGACTTGACCTTGGTCCTTCAGGCCCTCACGGGTCCACCGTTTGAACCGTTGAGAACGGTTCCACTGCGTTTCCTTTCCTTTAAGACGGCCTTTTTGGTGGCGGTCACCTCGGCAAGGCGGGTTTCCGAACTGTCCGCCCTGTCGGTCAGATCAGACTTGTGTCAATTTTATCCAGACAGAGTTTGTTTACGTCTGGACCCCACCTTTCTTCCAAAGATTAACTCTCATTTTCACAGGGCTCTAGAGCTGGTGTTACCGGATTTCTGTGCTCACGGTACTCACCCTTTAGAGCTTAAATGGCACAAGATCGACGTACGCAGAGCGCTGAAGCTTTACATCAGGCGTACCGGCAGTTCTCGCAAGACTGAGGCTTTGTTTGTTTCGTTTAGTGCTAGCAAACTGGGCCTCAAGGTATCATCTAATACTATCAGCCAGTGGGTGAGACTATGTATAGTTGAGGCATACAAGGCGAGCGCAAGGACTCCACCGAGTGGTATACAGGCTCATTCGACAAGGAGTGCGGCTTCTTCGGCAGCGTGGGCGTCACAAGCCCCCCTTGAAGATATCTGCAGAGCCGCGGCCTGGAGTTCACCCACGACTTTTATTCGCCATTACAAATTGGACACCTTCGCTTCAGCTGAAGCTGCTTTTGGCAGACGGGTACTCCAGAAGGTGTGCGGGGAGGTACCACCCATGGTTCACAATCTCCCTCCCTGAACCTTGGACCTTGGGTATATCCCATGCTGGACTCTCCTTCCAGGAGGCATGGGAGAAGAACCGTTGTACCTACCTGAACGGTCTTCTCGATGCCCTGGAAGGAGAGTCCATACCCTCCCGAAGAACCATGGGAGTTTTGGTTTGATGAGACTGTTTCTTATGTTATTATGGTTGTTAATAAAGTTCATTACCTTTACATCTTTTCGTTTTTTAAAACTGGGTACTTGGGGCAGCAAGGGGGCGGTACCTAATTATTATTTATTTATGTTAATTTGAAACTCAGTCCTACCAATAAGACTTGAGCTAAACCCATGCTGGACTCTCCTTCCAGGGCATCGAGAAGACCGTTCAGGTAGGTACAACGGTTCTTTCCACGCCCACAAAAAAGTGGGTGGAAATATCTGTGCGTCTTATAGAGCGAATACCGCCCTATTTTTGGCCTCCCAAAAGCTCCGCATGTCCCATTTTTGCCCTCCCTGGCATCCAGAATCATTCTGCAGGCAAAAAACAGGCCCACTTTTGGCCTCTGGAGGTCTCTGCAGGTCTCCACAGGTCCCAAATATAGAAATCATCATGTCTATATCGTATCACTGAAAGCACGCAAACATACAACTTAGTGGAATTGTGGAGAAATCCATAAGGAAATCCACTTGAATTTCTACACTTTGATCTTTTTCTCTTTGATCTGTTATCATTTTCATTTCCCTTTTGGTTTGAAGGTAATAAAGGGCAGGAGAATCAAGATTCCTGTGAACTGTTCCAAGTGATCAATGCTGAAGATGGAAGGGAGAAGTTTGGAATTCGAATGGTATTCGAACGCCGTGAGAAAAACCAGTCAAAGAAATGCAATCAGGAAAGCTCATCTCCCGCTGATGCTCTGGTGCAAGATTTTCTTCCCCAACAAGAGAAAATAAGGAAAGAACTCACTGCAAACAGTGTGAAGCTAATCAAACCTAAAGCACAAGTAAATGAACACTACTTAACCCAAAACAAAGGGGACAATGCTATTAAAAGACACAACAGACAAAATTATAATGGGACATCCATTCTTTCTCTTGGAAATAACTTCCTTACCTCTCAAAAAGCAATTGACACAAAAGAGAAGCCTTATAAATGTTTGGAATGTGGAAAATGTTTTAGAACAAGCAGGGAACTTACTTCCCATGAAAGGATTCACACTGGGGAGACGTTCTACAAATGCATGGAGTGTGGAAAGATCTTTGCTCAAAGAAGTGATGTTATTTCCCATAAAAGGATCCACACAGGGGAGAAGCCATATAAATGCACGGAGTGTGAAAATACCTTCGCTCATAGAAGTATACTTACTTCCCATGAAAGGATCCACACAGGGGAGAAACCACATAAATGCATGGAGTGTGGAAAGGCCTTTGCTTATACTAGTGCACTTACTTCCCATGAAAGGATCCACACAGGGGAGAAACCATATAAATGCATGGAGTGCGGAAAGACATTTGCTCAAATAGGTAATCTTATTTCCCATAAGATGATCCACACAGGGGAGAAACCATATAAATGCACGGAGTGTGGAAAGACCTTTGCTCGTAGAAGTACACTTACTTCCCATGAAAGGATCCACACAGGGGAGAAACCATATAAATGCATGGAGTGCGGAAAGACATTTGTTCAAAGAGGTCATTTTATTTCCCATAAGATGATCCACACAGGGGAGAAACCATATAAATGCACGGAGTGTGGAAATACCTTTGCTCGTAGAAGTACACTTACTTCCCATGAAAGGATCCACACAGGGGAAAGTCCATATAAATGCATGGAGTGTGGAAAGAACTTTGGTGAAAAAAGTAGTCTTAATTCCCATAAGATCGTCCACACAGGGGAGAAGCCATATAAATGCACAATATGTGGAAAGACCTTTGGTCGCAAAAGTCAACTTCCCATAAAAGAATCCACACAGGGGAGAAGCCATATGAATGCATGGAATGTGGAAAGAGTTTTGCTCGGAATGGTGATCTTACTTCTCATAAAAGGATCCACGCTCGGGAGAAACTATATAGCAATAGCAATTCCACTTAGTCTTATATACCACTCCACAGCGCTTTATCTTATACTCTGAGCAGTCTACGAAGTCAGCATAAGGGTCCCCAGCAATCTGGGTCCTCATATTGGTGACCTCAGATAAAAGTTCAATTAACTGTGAGCCAGTCAAGGTCAAACATGTTTTTTAAATTATGGGTTTAATTTTGTAATACTAGATTTGTATTGTACATTGTTTTCCATTGCTGCTGTGAGCCGCCCCAAGTATGCGGAGAGGGGCGGCATACAAATTTAATAAATAAATAAATACTTCATCCACCATGGGAATGGAGGTAACTTTCCAGTTTTGCATATCAAGAATTCTGGCTGCAGTCATTGTGTGCAATAACAAAGTTCCAATTTTTATTTCAAGTTCTTTGTCCTAAAAAGTAAATATCTGGTTTTTAATAGGAGATAAAAAGTAATGGCATTTACTTGATGGGATCAGGATCCTGGAAAGCCGCTACTTAGAGCTAACTGCTTCAGAGGATAAAACACTCACAAAAGAAGCTTCTGGATCACCAAACGCTACAAAAAGTGCACAAAAATACTGACGCTCATCTAGCTCATTTCTCAGCTGCCCCAGAACAGAATTTGGGGGGCTGCCCCAGAGAAGAGAGGGGCAAATTATCCTCTAAAGCCCCAGAAGATAAGGAACGGATGGAAATTGACCGAGGAGAGAAGCAATTTGGAACCAAAGAGAAACTTCCTGACATTGAGCAGAATTAACCAGTGGAACTGCTTGCCACCAGAAGCCCAGAGTGCTTCATCACTGGAGGTTTTTAAGAAAAGATTCTAATTGCAGTCTGTTGTTGGTTCTGCCCGTCAATAAACCTCTTTTCTTAAGTAACCTCCATTTTATTCTCTTCTGGGATTGGACTTGATTTTCTTTTGGACACTATCAGGGGATAAAATAGGAACCCATGAAATAAGCAGCTGCTGTCCAAAGGAAATGGGAGAAACGGACACAAAATTGTAGTTTTATATCAATATATGAATTTTATATCAATAAATGAACTTACTATTCGCAGAAGAGAAGACAGTCGGGAACATCCTGAGGTAAATCTCAAACAACACCCAGAAGAAAAAGGCGGGGGGAAAGGCAAACGCCCCCTTTCCATCCGAAGGAACCAATCAGAGCACAGATCCCCTCAAGTGGGAGCCCGCCCTCGCTCCGCCACAAGGGGGTGTTCTGGACCTTTCGAGGCTTTGCTTCTCCAGCAATTAAAATCGAAAATCTTCACATTTAAAGTGTTCAAAAGTAACAAATCTAAAATGACTTTGCTTTTGTTGATTAAATAGAATTGCCAAGCTGGAAAGGCTTTTGTGGGTTTTTTTTTTTTTTTTACTTTTGTACGGCGCTAAAAAGAAGTCGGTGTTTTTTTTCCTTCTTTTGCCTCTTGTACCCCAGACTCTCTTTTTCCCTCTCTTTCTCCTTCCTTTAATTCCCTATTTCTATTTTAATTGGTGTTTTGTATATTAAACTTTCCAGAGGAGGCTGCGAAGGAAGTGACACCCCTGAGCCTTGCCACTCTAGGACGCCGAACTCGCTCTCCTTAACCCCTGGGGCTCTGCAGGAGGCCGAGAGGCTGCGGGAGAAGCTGGCGAGGGCGACATCCAGACGTGTCCCGGGTGAGGAGGGGTCGCTTTCCGGGCAAAGGGAGGCGGAGGAGGGAGAGAAGAGGGGCTGATCCGGGGAAGAGGCGCGTGGGGTGAGAGGAGGGTGGGCCTTGCGGAGACCCAGCAGGAGAGGAGAGAAGCTAGGCGAGGGGGAGGCAGAATTCGCACCAGGCTCCCCGAGGGCCCAATCCTGTCTCCCGGAGGGGGAGAGAAGCGGGGGGGGGGGGCTCTGTAGGTGCCTCCTTCCCGGCCCTGCTTGCAGGGACCTCTGCCCTGCCCTGCGCTGCAATTATTATTATTATTATTATTATTATTAATTATTATTAATTATTATTGATGTTTGTATGTATGTATGTTTGGTTTTACAATAAGGGTTTTTTAGTTGTTTTAGTATTGGATTTACATGCTGGGTTTTTTTCTTTCTTTTTTTTTAGTTTCTTGCAATAATTTATCATGGTTATCTTTTTTAAGGGTTATTGTTTTGTTAGTATTAATCCTAAGTATTTCGGGTTTTTTGTAGTTTGTAGTTTCGTAGTTTCTTCTAATTTCCTAATTTGTCGTGTGCTCATGTTTTTTGTCATCTACATTGTTTTTGGTTTATTTTTAAACCTGCCCGGAGTCTATGGAGAGGGGTGGCATACAAATCCAATCAATCAATGAATCAATAAATAAATAAATAAATAAATAATTATTATTATTATGTATATTTGTTTGTTTGTATGTATGTTTGGTTTTACAATAATGGTTTTTTAGTTGTTTTACTATTGGATTTACATGCTGTTTTTTATTACTGTTGTTAGCTGCCCCAAGTCTATGGAGAGAGGCGGCATACAAATCAAATAAATAAATAAATATTATTATTATTATTAGTAGTAGTAGTAGTAATAGTAGTAGTAGTAGTATTTTTGTTTATTAGATTTGTATGCCGCCCCTTCCGTAGACACGGAGCGGGTCACAACAATAATGAAACAATATGTGAATGAATGAGCCTCTTGGAGTGAAGGTTGGTTGGGTGAAGGTCACTCAGTGGTTGAATTTCACTTTCTAATTCTTTCCATCTCAGATACAGAAACTGGAAGACACTTGTGGTCCTTACAAGGGAAAATATTATCTTGGGGGGGGGGGAGGAAGGGAGCAGAATAACTTACAGGAATCAGTCCTGCCTGCGGCCCTAGAAATGGTCCTGTGAAGAAGGAAAAGTCACCTGGAGATGCCTAAGAGTCCTTGGAGCCATTTGGAGTTGCTCTGCAGAAGGGAGAAAAGATGGAGACGCAACCTTTGGGAAAAGATGGAACTGGAAAAAGCCCTTCAGCTGTTCAGCCTGGGAAGGGAGGGAGGTTCTGGAGAAGGGCTGGGCAGAAGATCCTGGAGGAGGAAACCATCTTCCCCTCAGAAGTTCAGCCCTGCCATTTCATGCAATATTGGGAGGCTGAGGGTCCCCGAGGACTTTGCAGCCGACTCCACGACTTTTCCAGGAGATGGCTGAGGCCAGAGAAGCACACCAAAGGCCAGATGCTGGACCTGGTGGTTCTGGAGCAGCTCCTGTTCCTTCTGCCCCCAGATATTGAGGGCTGGGTGCGGGAGTGTGGAGCGGAGACCAGCTCCCAGGTGGTGGCCCTGGCGGAAGGCCTCCTCCTGAGCCAGGCGGAGGAACAGAAGGAGCAAGTCCATTTTCAGGTGAGACATTTTAGGGAGCTCAAAAGAGATTAGAGCATGTGGTGGTTGAATGCTTCACCCCCTCCTTCCCAAAAGTCTCGGACGTTCATTATATGTGGCAATGTCCCACCAATTTCTCACTGAACCTCACAGGCTTTGAAGTTCTGTTATGAGTATAAGAATCCACTTTATTTCGTGTCACTTACATTAATTCTGCTTCTTTTTTCCTTCCTCCTATTTAAAGTGCTGTACTGTGGAGAGCAGAGATCCTGAGGGAAAGAAGAATCCATCAGATCCCACTCAGGAACTATTTTTCAGGAGGATCCCTTGGGAAGATCCAAGTCAAGACAGCTTAGGAGGTAATGGGAGATCCTCCGATTGCCCATCTGTCCTACCTCTCTCTTTCTCTTCTCTAGAATACCTCCTCCTATTTTGTTAGTTATGCATTTTGAAATTATTTATTCCATACAGAGAAACAAAGAGTGAAGCTTTCTGACTTTTATGACAGAGATCAAACAACGGTTGGACCTCCAAATCAAGTAAGAAAGGGAAAAGTTTATTTATTTTTATTTATTCATTTGCCCAATACAGAAATACATAGGAAGAAAAATAGACATGTAGTAATATATATATAAGGGTAAAAGTGAACTTAGAGGAGAGGATATATGAAAGGAAGAAAATATATATGATAAGTGAGAGAAAGGAAAGACAATTGGACAGGGGACGAAAGGCACACCAGTGCACTTATGTACGCCCCTTACTGGCCTCTTAGGAACCTGGAGAGGTCAATCGTGGAGAGTCTAAGGGAGAAATGTTGGGGATTAGGGTTGACACAATTGAGTCCGGCAATGAGTCCCATGCTTCGATAACTCGGTTGTTGAAATCATATTTTTTACAGTCAAGTTTGGAGCGGTTCGTATTAAGTTGCGTGCTCTTGTGTTGTTGCGGTTGAAGCTGAAGTAGTCATTGACCGATAGGACGTTGCAGCATATGATCTTGTGGGCAATACTCAAATCGTGTTTTAGGCGCCGTAGTTCTAGGCTTTCTAGGCCCAGGATTGTTAGTCTATTTTCGTAGGATATTCTGTTTCGAGTGGAGGAGTGAAGGGCTTTTCTGGAGAAATATCTTTGGACGTTTTCAAGGGTGTTGATGTCTGAGATGTGGTATGGGTTCCAGACAGATGAGCAGTAGTCTAGGATGGAAAAAGTTACTAGATTTGTATTCTCCCTTCATGAAGTGAAGCGGGGGTGCAGAGTAGTCTCTCCATCTATTTTCCTGCCTCGTTTGGCCAGGATTATTTTTGTGTTCTTCCACAACATGGAGGGCAGAATAGCAGGCTCAAGTTCCTCTTAGCCAGCATTGCTTCCTCTAGTTATCTTGTTCTGCTACGTACTCCGCCAACTTTCAGTTTACAAGAAGGAATTTTTGAAAAGGAATAGAAAGAAATAGGAATAAACATATCATAACCGCTAGAGGTCCCCCCCCCCATTTTTTGATAATTCTTTGACTCAAAGAATTATGCACATAACCATTTTTTAAAAGCCTTATTTATCACCTGTAGTCCAAAAATAAGCAAATCATATAAAAAAAATAATAAAGCAGACTATTAAAGTTGAAAGGGACTGGCCATGTCGAAAATGTAAACATGGCAGTTTGGGCTACAAAATAATTTCCAATCCTTTGATTTATGCCTCGATTAGAGTTTTCTTCCTTCCTTTTTTTAAAAATATAATTTATTAATTTATTGAAAAAGGAATAGGAAGAGGAGGGGAAAGGAGAATACAGTGGTACCTCATCTTACAAACGCCTCTTCTAACGAACTTTTCAAGATACGAACCCGGTGTTTAAGATTTTTTTGCCTCTCCTTCCGAACTATTTTCACCTTACGAACCCAAGCAGCTGCTGCTGGGATGAAGGGGTTTCTTTTTTCCCCCTTTTTTGAAGAAAGAAAAGGCTGGGGCTGCTTGGAGTAGGAAAATTTTGCCGAGAACAAGGTGCTTGCAAAGGAATTGAAAGGGTGTCTTTTTAAGAAAGAAAAGGGAGGGGCGCCCCCCTTGCCTTTCTTCCTAACCACTCACCCTTTAGCCTAGCCTTGCTTCTTCCACCCGCCCCCTTTAGCTGCTCCTCCCTGCCCTCTGTTCGCCTCCCTTCTAAAGTTTGGGATTTTCCTGAAGGATTTGCATGCATTATTTGCTTTTACATTGATTCCTATGGGAAACATTGTTTCATCTTACGAACTTTTCACCTTACGAACCTCCTCCTGGAACCAATTAAGTTCGTATGATGAGGTACCACTGTACAAGTATACTGAGTTTGAAGGTAAAAATTGCGAAGGATTACAGAAGTCCATTATATTCCTTAATATACATCGGGCCAGAATATCTCCAGGACCGCCTTCTGCCGCACGAATCCCAGTGACCGATTAGGTCCCACAGAGTTGGCCTTCTCCGGGTCCCGTCCACTAAACAATATCGTTTGGCGGGTCCCAGGGAAAGAGCCTTCTCTGTGGCGGCCCCAACCCTCTGGAACCAGCTCCCCCCAGAGATTAGAACTGCCCCCACCCTCCTCGCCTTTCGTAAACTCCTTAAAACCCACCTTTGCTGTCAGGCATGGGGGGGAACTGAAACATCTCCCCTGGGCCTATACAGTTATGTATGGTATGCTTGTATGTATGTTTGCTTTTAATAATGGGTTCTTTAGTGGGGTTTTTTAAATTAGTAGATTTGTTATATATTGTTTATTATTGCTGTGAGCCTCCCCGAGTCTACGGAGAGGGGCGGCATACAAATCAAATCAAATCAAATCAATATATATATATATATATATATATATATATATATATATATATATATATATATATATGTGTGTGTGTGTGTGTGTGTGAATGATGAGGCAGCAGCCATCTCGATCACCGGAACATAGAAACTTTAATAAAACCACTTAGCTTTCGTTAGCGTGCTGCTAACTTCGTCAGAGTATTAAAAATGCCATGGGAGACAATCACCTTTATAAAGCATTATTCAGTCTGCTCATTGCCCGCGTCATAGGGCCACACCCTTCCCTCCCCTCTGCGGCAAGCCTAATTGTGGGCTTGCTCATGCTGGCTAAAGGGGGATCTACCGCTTTTACTCGTGCCTGTTGCCTCTTTCCCTCCCCAAGGGAGGAGGTGGAGTTACGAGGCAATACTTCGGAGGTGTTTGGTATTACTTTCCCCCCCCCATTATCGTTGTTACTTTCCCTAGTGGTACATGTCTGCTCTTGCAATTTTTTTTGCCCATGCCCTCGTCTTAGGTCTGCACTGTTCTAATCCTCCCTTGTCCCCTGTGTTGGAACTGCATTGTGCCCCTCCCCCTCTACCTCCATGTTGCTCCAGCAACGACTTAAAGGGGATAGGTCATTAGGATTGGATAAAGCCCCTAACAGAATTCCCCAGGCCGGGCATAGAAACCAGCTAAATGAGGGTAGAGCAACCCCCAACGGGAAGCAAGGGAACATACTAGGGAAAGTAACAACGATAATGGGGGGGGGAAAGTAATACCAAACACCTCCGAAGTTGTCTCCTGAAGACCGAAACGTCGCATAGACATGCAAAATATTACACAGGGCAAAACCCGAACTCAGAACAATCTACATACATATACCCGTGAAAATTTACGAAAACAAATATATATATATATCAAGAATAGTCCTAAAAATGCGAGTTCCAGGTACGTGTGTGAATGATGAGGCAGCAGCCATCTCGATCACCGGAACATAGAAACTTTAATAAAACCACTTAGCTTTCGTTAGCGTGCTGCTAACTTCGTCAGAGTATTAAAAATGCCATGGGAGACAATCACCTTTATAAAGCATTATTCAGTCTGCTCATTGCCCGCGTCATAGGGCCACACCCTTCTCTCCCCTCTGCGGCAAGTCTCCTGAAGCTGAACGCGGAAGTTAGCTCTTTTTCTTTCTCTCTTTTACCTTCCCTTCCTCTATTTCTTCTTTTCTTTCTCCTTCCCACCTTCTTCCCTCCCTCCTTCCCTTCACTCATTCCTCTCTTACTCTCCCCTTTCATAAGTTTCCTTGCTTCCTTCCTCTGTTCCTGTCCCTTCCCTCTTTCCTTCCTTCCTTCCCACCCTCCGTCCATTCATTCACCCATTCCTCTCTTGATCGCTTAAAGCCGGTCCCTGGTGCAAAAAGGGTTGGGGACCTCTGTCCTACAGGATTGGGTGGCAGAGAAGTTGAACATATGTAAATTTAAAAGTTTAAGAAAGTTTACAAGTTAAGTGAAAGAAACTTCATTATTCATTTATATGTACATGTACATTTCTTCATTAAAAACTTGTCTTTCTGCATAATTTAGACTAACTTTGTGAGTTTTTTGAGGGCTGGAACCAATTAAAATTATTTACATTAATTCCTATGGGGAAAAGTCGTTCAAGATAAGAGCTGCTCGACTTAAGAGCCCAGGTCCGGAACGAATTAAACTCGTATCTCGAGGTACCACTGTATATATATTATATATATATATATATATACACACACACACATTTTTATATAGCAATTCATATTATTACATTAGTTCTATTCATGTTTCATTCTTGATTTACATTCCAATGAGCAGTTTTATTATCTATACCGTATGTTAGTTAAAAAATCTATTCAAAACATTTAAATATAATTAGTCTTACTGTGATTTTGTCCGGTATATAATATACTTAGGTTAGTAAGGGATTGTAATTTTTAGAGAGTGTTTCAAGGAGTGGGGATTGAGTAAGAAGGAGGAAGTGGGGTGGGAAGGGGGTTGCCTGCATCCATAGCAGGCATTGAGTTTTAACGACTTATCGTTCTTATTAAGCAGTAAATATAGGAAATGAAAATAGTAGAAGATGTAAGAGTTAAAGTTAAGATATGATTAGTTTTTTAGTGATTATGTAAATACAGTGATACCTCGTCTTACAAACGCCTCATCATACAAACTTTTCGAGATACAAACCCGGGGTTTAAGATTTTTTTGCCTCTTCTTACAAACTATTTTCACCTTGTAAAACCACCGCGGCCGCTGGGATGCCCCGCCTCCGGACTTCCGTTGCCAGCGAAGCACCCGTTTTTCCGCTGCTGGGATTCCTCTGAGGCTCCCCTCCAGTGAGGGGAGCCTCAGTGAAATCACAGCATTGCAAAAACACAGAGGTCCGGAGGTGGCGTTTCAAGGACATCGGTGTTTTTGCGATACTGCGATTTCACTGATGCTTCCTTCACTGGGAAACCCCACCTCCGGACTTCCGTTGCCAGCGCAGCGCTCGTTTTTGCAATGCTGGGATTCCCCTGCAGCATCGCAAAAACACGGAAGTCCAGAGGTGCGGTTTCCCATGGAGGGAAGCCTCGGGGGAATCCCAGCAGTGCAAAAACAGTCGCTTCGGCTGGCAAAATGCATGAATTTTGGGCTCGCGCGCATTATTCGCTTTTCCATTGATTCCTGTGGGAAACATTGTTTTGTCTTACAAATTTTTCACCTTAAGAACCTTGTCCCAGAACCAATTAAGTTTGTAAGACAAACTACCAGCAGACGTGGTAGATAAATCCACAGGAACTGAATTTAAACATGCCTGGGATAAACATATATCCATCCTAAGATAAAATATAGAAAATAGTATAAGGGCAGACTAGATGGACCATGAGGTCTTTTTCTGCCATCAGTCTTCTATGTTTCTATGTTTCTTTCCTCTTGTCTAAATCATTGATGAAGATGAACAGATATTGTGAATCCTCCTATTATTTTTTCCGTATTCAGGAGAGTCCTGTGTCCTTCGCGGAGGTGGCTGTGTCTTTCTCTGAGGAGGAATGGTCTCAGCTGGATCCTGACCAGAAAGTGCTGCATTCGGAAGTCATGCTGGAAAACCATAGGAACGTGGTCTCTCTCGGTAAGAGTTTTCTAGCTACCAATCAAAGTTGAAGAAGACAGATTATATTTTATTTTTAAAAACATTATTATGAGATATCTTCTTCTGGGAGGAAGAAGGAAAGGATCTGGCCTTCTGGTGCTCCAAGGAAGGAAAGAGCCTATGTCTCTTGGCTTGGATGCTTTTGGTGCCATTTCATATCTGTATTTTTCCATTTGTATTTGAACTTTTATGAAAAAAATGAACTCTGCTTTTATCATCCTCGGGAGGTCATGTGAGAGGAATGTGTCGTTTGTTCGCTGAAATCTGCAAAATTGTATGAGAATAGAACTTTCACACTCAGGCCATGGAAGAGCATTCCCAATCCAATTCATGCAGTATGACTCACAGCCAGCGTTCCCCGTAAGCTGCGCATGTACGCGCGCCCCCCAAAATACCCCCCTGCGCACCCTTTTCCACGGGCGTGTGCTCCCCATCCCCCTGCCAGCCCGGGGGGGGGGGGTCGGGGAGGTGCCCGCAGTAGGAGGAAAGGGAGCCGCGGCCACCCCTGCCTCCCCACGATGCCTCCCGCCCCCTCGCGCCCCTGGCCTCTCGCCCCTGCCCCCCACCCGCCCGCTCCGCCCCCTCTGCTCCTCCTCCACCTCCTGCCTTAGGGCGCGACTTCTCTCGCGGCAGTGGCAGCTGTGGCTTCTCAGGACGAAAGCGCTCCCAGCCAGGGGGTTGCAAGAGAGCACTTTCTCCGTGCGCTTCGGGAATGCCCGCCCCGCCCCTCTCGCAGCCCCTTCGCTGGGAGCGCTTTCGGCCCGGACTTTCAGCAAGGGGGCTGCAGTAGAGGCAGGGCAGGCGTTCCCGAAGCGCTCAGAGAAAGCGCTCTCGCAGCCCCCTCGCTGACAGAGGGAGAGAGAAAGTAAGTGAGAAAGAGAGAGAGAGAGAAAGGGGGGGAGAGATAGCAACAGAGAGAAGAGAAAGAAAGCAAGAGAGATATAAAGAAAGAGTGAGAAAGAAAGAAAGCAATGGAAAGAGAGAAAGAAAACGAGAGAGAGAGAGAGAGCAAGAGGGGGGAGATAGAAAGAGAGGGAGAGAGAAAGTGAGAAAAGGAGAGAGAGAGCAAGAGGGGTAGAGAGAAATGACTCTTGATTTAAAGGTAAAAAGCACCCAAATAATAACAGAGAAGAAAACCCCCAGCCGTTTGTGTGTGTGTGTGTGTGTGAACTCTTGAACCATTTCCAATAGCTCACCTGTTATTGGAAATGGTTCAACAGTTCACACACACATGTGCGCACACACACACACACAAGGGGGGAGGAGACAGCGAAGGAAAAAGAGAAGATAGTAATAATAGTAATAGTTTTTTGTTTTGTTTTATTATTAATTTTTTAACTAAAAAAGGGATTTTTTTCTTATTTATTTATTTATTTATTTATTTATTTATTTATACTTCTATGCACTTTGATCTTTTTCTCTTTGATCTGTTATCATTTTCATTTCCCTTTTGGTTTGAAGGTAATAATGGGCAGGAGAATCAAGATTCCTGTGAACTGTTCCGAGTGATCGATGCTACAGATGGACGGGAGAAGTTTGGAATTGGAATGATATTCGAAAGCTGTGAGAAAAACCAGTCAAAGAAATGCAATCAGGAAAGCTCGTCTCCCGCTGATGCTCCGGTGCAAGATTTTCTTCCCCAACAAGAGAAAATAAGGAAA
The DNA here is from genome assembly GCF_031021105.1 of Erythrolamprus reginae. NCBI lineage: Eukaryota > Metazoa > Chordata > Lepidosauria > Squamata > Dipsadidae > Erythrolamprus > Erythrolamprus reginae. Next base: position 3,547,177 of record NC_091951.1, read on the forward strand.
GAACTCACTGCAAACAGTGTGAAGCTAATCAAAGCTAAAGCAGAAGTAAATGAACACTACTTAACCCTAAACAAAGGGGACAATGCTATTAAAAGACACAACAGACAAAATTATAATGGGACAGCCATTCTTTCTCTTGGAAATAACTTTCTTACCTCTCAAAAAGCGATTGGCACAAAAGAGAAGCCTTATAAATGTTTGGAATGTGGAAAATGTTTTAGAACAAGCAGGGAACTTACTTCCCATGAAAGGATTCACACTGGGGAGAAACCATATAAATGCATGGAGTGCGGAAAGACATTTGCTCATAGCAGTACACTTACTTCCCATAAGTGGGTCCACACAGGGCAGAAGCCGTATAAATGCATGGAGTGCGGAAAGACATTTGTTCAAAGAGGTAATCTTATTTACCATAAGATGATCCATACAGGGGAGAAACCACATAAATGCATGGAGTGCGGAAAGACATTTGCTCAAAGAGGTAATCTTATTTCCCATAAGATGATCCACACAGGGGAGAAACCATATAAATGCACGGATTGCGGAAAAACCTTTGCTCGTAGCAGTACACTTATTTCCCATAAAATAATCCACACAGGGGAGAAACCATATACATGCATGGAGTGCGGAAAGACATTTGCTCAAAGAGGATATTTTATTTCCCATAAGATGATCCACACAGGGGAGAAACCATATAAATGCATGGAGTGCGGAAAAACCTTTGCTCGTAGCAGCACACTTATTTCCCATAAAATAATCCACACAGGGGAGAAGCCATATAAATGCACAGTATGTGGAAAGATCTTTGCTCGTAGAAGTCAACTTACTTCCCATAAAAGGATCCACACAGGGGAGAAGCCATATGAATGCATGGAATGTGGAAAGAGTTTTGCTGGGAATGCTGATCTTACTTGTCATAAAAGGATCCACGCTCGGGAGAAACTATATAGCAATAGCAATTCCACTTAGTCTTATATACCACTCCACAGCTCTTTATCTTATACTCTGAGCAGTCTACGAAGTCAGCATAAGGGTCCCCAGCAATCTGGATTCTCATGTTGGTGACCTCAGATAAAAGTTCAATTAACTGTGAGCCAGTCAAGGTCAAACTCCTGGCTATGGACAATTAGCCTGTAGTACTGCGTTCCAACCACTGATCCACCATATCTCTAGATATTATGCATATTGTGCCTGTCATGCTGGTGCAGAATTTGGTGATAAATTAACAGCTTGCCACACTATCTACAGAAGGCCTGATGTTTATGGGAACTTGGGAGGGGTGATTTCATGAGAGAACAGATGCAGCCACAAAGCATTGATAAGACGGAGTGGCTGTAGGTTTTGCCTCCCTAGGACAATTCCATCTGTCCGTCCATTACCCTGGGGGGGGAAATTACTGACCTCTTCGGAGAGGGTCCGCAACTTGGGCGTCCTCCTCGATCCACAGCTCACATTAGAGAAACATCTTTCAGCTGTGGCAAGGGGGCGTTTGCCCAGGTTCGCCTGGTGCACCAGTTGCGGCCCTACCTGGACCAGGAGTCACTACTCACACTCACTCATGCTCTCATCACCTCGAGGTTCGACTACTGTAATGCTCTCCACATGCGGCTACCTCTGAAGAGTTCGGAAACTTCAGATCATGCAGAATGCAGCTGCGAGAGCAATCATGGGCTTCCCTAAGTATGCCCATGTTACACCAACACTCCGCAGTCTGCATTGGCTGCCGATCAGTTTCTGGTCACAATTCAAAGTGTTGATTATGACCTATAAAGCCCTTCATGGCATCGGACCAGAATATCTCCAGGACTGCCTTCTGCTGCATGAATCCCAGCGACCGGTTAGGTCCCACAGAGTTGGTCTTCTCTGGGTATCATTGACTAAACAATGTTGGCTGGCGGGACCCAGGGTAAGAGCGTTCTCTGTGGTGGCCCCGACCCTCTGGAACAGCTCCCCCACCAGAGATTAGGATTGCCCCCACCCTCCTTGCCTTTCGTAAACTTCTTAAAACCCACCTCTGCCATCAGGCATGGGGGAATTGAGACATCTTCCCCAGGCCTATATAATTTGTGTTTGGTATGTTGTGTGTATAGTTTTTTAATTATGGGTTTTTTAGTTTTTAAATATAAGATTTGTATTTTACATTGTGTGCTACTATTGCTGTGAGCCGCCCCGAGCCTATGGAGAGGGGCAGCATCCAAATTTAGTAAATAAATAAATAAAGTCTTTCAAGTGGTTCAATGCCATCCTATTCCCACCCACCTGGGCGGAAGCAAAAGGAGGACTTACCACACTGGCACAATCTGAGTGGGCAATGTGACAAGTTTGTGGGTGGGGGACTAGTGATGTGAACTTTCAACTGGGTGGGAAACCCAGATTCAGGTTTCCCAGTGTAGGTGCCAGGATGGCTCCAGCAACAATTTGGAACTTTGAGGAGGACTTTGACTTTGGTTCTGATTTAGTTTGTGTTCTGTCGGGCTCTCTGGTAGACGTCTCCCAAAAATTCACAGGTACAAATTTCACACACAGACACGTTTGAAAATTCAAAACCATGTTCTTTATAATGAAAATTCACTTAAATCAAGCCCTCTTTTGGTATAGCAAAGAGCACTCGTCTCCAAACAAACTGGTAATTGGTACAAGTCCCTTATCAGTTCTGTGATACTTAGCTTGCAGCTGTGAGGCAATTCACAGTCCTTCTTTCACAAAGTGAAACGCACTTTGCCCTGGTTTAGTTTCAAAGCGGGGGAAAATCAGCACACAAAAGGTCAAAGTCAGTAAAGCAGGCACGAAACACAACGATCAGATAATCCTCCACAATGGCCAAACCCACAGGCTGCTCTTTATAGCAGCCTCACTAATTACCACAGCCCCACCCAACCACAAGTGGCCTCATTTTCTTTGATAATAATCTCTCCGTTTTTGCTGCCTATGCATCGCTCTCCGCATGCGTGGCTGTATCATTAACTCTTCTTCTGAATCCAAGGAGGAGCTAGATAATTGATCTCCTTCTGAGCTGTCTGCCACACTCTCCTCCTCCCTGTCACTCATGTCACTCATGAGAGATTATTTTTTACCCAGCGTGGGAAGATCTTGCTGCACCCTGCTCCGCGGCGTTTGTTTCGATCCATCTCAGCTGCGGAGATTTTGTGGAGGAAGCAGCTGGGCTGCGGGAAAATGGCGGCACCCCTTGATTACACCGGGAGGCTGCAGCTGAGACTGGGGGGAGAGATTGATTCTGAGAAGAGCGGAGCTTTGAAGGGAGGAGAGAACGAGGAGAGACGGGACCGAGAGGCAAAGGTGATGCTGGTTGGAGGTGCTGCTGCTGGAAACGACTCCCCCCCCCCCATGAACTAAGGACGCTTGTGAGCTGCTTGGTGGGAGCGCCCAAGCATCGGAGGCTCTACGGGGTGAAAAGACCTGCATGGAAAGATTAGACTGGATATTGCTGTCGAGGAGGAGGAGGTGGTGGCCCGTGAGAGGAGCGTGGAGACTGGGGGAGATGTCGAAGCGATATCGAGGTGGAAAAGAGAGTTCTTGGAGGCCATGCAGTGGGGTCTGGCAGACAGAGAACTGGAAATGTCGCTCGGAAATCAGCGACGTCATCGGAAGCCACCGAGGAGTGACCAGCGAGGGGCGAGGGTCCTATGAGAGCCAAGAGACTGGTGATGGAACTGAGGGACTGAGAAGAGACCTGGGAGACATCATAGTGCTAGAAAAAGGGGTGACTAATATCAAGAAGAGATCCTTCCTTTTAACCAGGTTGAGATATTCTCCTGTGACCCTGAACATTGTTACAATCCAAAACTTCCAATTAAGAACTAATTAAGAATTTAACACTATCTTATTGCTGACTAATTTCCGATATTTTTTATATTTTATATGTATATATATATATATATATATATATATATATATATATATATATATTAAAAAAATTTATAGTTTTTTAAATTTTAGATAAATTTAGATATTTTTTCTTACTGTATTTTAATAATTAATTTAATCTATTTTAATTATTACTAATTTAATCTTAATATTATTGGGGGTTTCTTAATGAATGGATGACTGGGGTGTATGCAATATTGTGCATGGGATGAATGATTGGTATGAGTGTGATGGTTGGAGTGGGTGGGGTTATGGTATGGATGAGATGAATGAAAATAGCATGAATGATAGATCTGGCCCACCTGACGCTGGAGAGGCGGGAGGGGATGGGGCACCGATCTCTGGGGTGGCAGAGGGTCGGAATATTCCAGTGTTGCTGGGGAGAAGCAGGGCCACGGAGTTAGCCGTTCCAGGGGAACGAGGGATCGTTGCTTAATAACGATCCCTTGTTCTGGCTCCATGAGCCCAATCTTGGGTACTGGTGATGAGTGTAACTCTGGCCCTGGGCTCAGGTTGCTGCTGCTTAATGCCATGGTAAATAAAGCTCTCCTCATCCAGGATCTGATCCTGGATGAGGAGGGCGACCTGGCATGTGTTACTGAAACCTGGCTGGGCCCAGAGGGAGGTGTTCCTCTCTCTGAAATTTGCCCAGCCAGGTTTCAGATATGGCATCAACCTCGACCCCAGGGAAGTGGGGGAGGAGTGGCTATTATAGCCAGGGAGAGCCTTTGCCTACGTAGACTCATTGCTCCGGAAATTGCAGGTTGCGAGTCACTCTTGATGAAGTTGGACTTAGGGGTTCAGGTGGGCTTATTTCTCACGTACCTGCCTCCCAGCTGCGTGTCAAAAGCCCTGCCTGTGCTACTCGAGGAGGTAGCCGGGTTGGCGGTGGAGTTCCCCGGACTTATTGTCCTGGGGGACTTCAACCTGCCGTCACTCAGCGAAACCTCTGGGTTGGCACAGGAGTTCATGGCCACCATGACAGCCATGGACCTGACTCAAGTAGTACGGGGTCCGACTCACGAGGGAGGGCAAGCACCTGACATGGTATTCCTTTCCGAGCAAATGAGTAATGGTCTGAGACTAAGGGGCTTAGAAGCATTGCCTTTGTCATGGTCAGACCATTTTCTACTACGGCTTGACTTCCTGGCTCCAAACCTTCCCCGCAGGGAGGCGGAACCAATTAAGATGTTCCGCCCCAGACGCCTGATGGACCCAGAGGGCTTTCAGATGGCGCTTGGGGGTATACCAGAGGCACTCGTCCACAGTTCGGCAGAGTCTCTTGCGGAAGCCTGGAACAAGGCCGCAGCGGAGGCTCTCGACCGGATTGCACCTTTGCGACCTCTCCGTGGTGCTAGACCCCGTAGAGCTCCATGGTTCAACGAGGAGCTCCAGGAGTTGAAACGCCAGAAGAGACGTCTAGAGAAGCGATGGAGGAAGAGTAGGTCTGAATCTGATCGAACACTTGTAATAGCTTTTATTAAAACCTACAAAGTGGTTACACTTAAATCTGTAGCTCTTCCCACATTCCAGGCATTTTTAGGGTTTCTCAACTGTGTGGATCCTTTTATGGGAAGTCAAAGACCTACTGGCAGCGAAGGTCTTTCCACACTCTGTGCACTTGTAAGGTTTTTCTCCTGTATGTTTCATGTTGTGAGAATTAAGTCCATTGCTTTGATGGAAGCTCTTCCCACACTCCATACATTTATAGGGTTTTTCTCCTGTGTGGATCCTTTCATGCTTTACAAGACTACCGTGTTCCCTGAAGCTCTTCCCACACTCCATGCATTTATAGGGTTTTTCTATTGTATGATCCCTTTTATGGGATGTAAGGGAATATTTTGTAGTGAACCTTTGTCCACAAGTCTCACATTTAAAAGGATTTCCCCCCGAATGGATCCTCCTATGGCAGATCAGCTGACTACTACTTTTGAAGCTCTTCCCACATTCTGTGCATTTAAAGGGTTTTTCTGCACAATATATCCTTTTATGGGAAGTAAGGGAACTCTCCAGGCTGAACCTTTTCCCACAATCCACATACTGGATCTTTTTATGAGAAGTTAAATGACCTTTTCTCCCAATGCTTTTTCCACAGCTCACACTGTTGTAGGGCTTCTCCCTTGCCTGGTTCATTTTATGTGAACGAAGATCATAACGGCTGGAGCTTTTTCCAGGTTTGCAACGGTTACTAACTTTGGGATTTGCTTTGAATCTTTTTCTATATTGATATTTCCCCGTATTTTTTTGGGAATCACGATCCATTTCCACACAGTCAAGAATAGATTTTTCTCTCCAATTTTGCTTCTTTTCATGTTTCTTCCCTCCCCACTGATTTGTAGAGGTCTCCTCAGGAATTTCAGTTTCGATTGTTTGCAATGGCACTAAATTTGGCTGTTGGTCGATTTCTTTCTTCTGCATATCAGATGCTTGGAGGGGAAGAAAAACAATTTAGAATTAGAATAATCTACAACCTCCACTTTGGTGTTCCTATGCATAGATTTATCTACTACTGGGAGGAAGCAACAAGGGAAATGACAGCATGGATATTAGTTACTTACTTAAAACACTAGGATGGCTGTACATCGAACCTTTATTATTATTATTATTATTATTATTATTATTATTATTATTATTATTTGTTAGATTTGTATGCCGCCCCTCTTTGCAGACTCGGGGCGGCTCACAGCAATAACAAAATACAATGTACAACAAATCTAATATTTAAAAATATCTAAAAACCCTTATTTAAAAAAAAACAACCAGATATACACACAAACATACCATGCATAAACTATATAGGCCTAGGAGAGATGTCTCAATTGCCCCATGCCTGACGGCAGAGGTGGGTTTTAAGGAGTTTACGAAAGGCAAGGAGGGTGGGGGCAATCCTAATCTCCGGGGGAGCTGGTTCCAGAGGGTCAGGGCCGTCACAGAGAAGGCTCTTCCCCTGGGTCCCGCCAGACGACATTGTTTAGCTGACGGGAACCGGAGAAGGCCAACTCTGTGGGACCTAAATAGTCGCTGGGATTCATGCAGCAGAACGTGGTCCCTGAGATATTCTGGTCCGCTGCCATGAAGGGCTTTATAGGTCAAAACCAACACTTTGAATTGTGACCGGAAACTGATTGGCAACCAATGCAGACTGTGGAGTGTTGGTGTTACATGGGCACACCTAGGGAAGCCCATGACTGCTCTCGCAGCTGCATTCTGCACGATCTGAAGTTTCCAAACACTTTTCAAAGGTAGCCCCATGTATTGAGCGTTACAGTAGTCGAACCTCGAGGTGATGAGGGCCTGAGGGCCTGTGAGTAGTGATTCCTGGTCCAGGTAGGGCCGCAACTGGTGCACCAGGCGAACCTGGGCAAATGCCCCCCTCGCCACAGCTGAAAGATGGTTCTCTCTTTAAAAAATTAAAGCAAAAACAAGTCTTGAAATCTGGACAAGGCACACGAATATTCTCAATTATGACACACCCAACTTGCATTCAATAAGACAACGTATGTAATTGCAACACAAACAAGACAAAATCTGTGGCCTAGTAGGACAACTGCTTCAGGAATAAACATCCTCTCCCTGACCATCTTCCCAATTACTCTGCAGTAATGACCCAGAGCTCAAGGATGACCACAAGACTGAATGTCAACACTGGGGATGGACAAATAAATGGAAACACTTGACTTTTTGGCCTCATAATGTTTGAACATGTTCAAATCAATCAAAATTTGACATATATTAATGTTTTTTTTAATTCTTTTATTTGATATGTTTTTTTAAACTACCTTTTTTTAAAAACAGAAATTTAAGGAAATTGGTTATAACCTTCTAGAAGGGGCAGACCTCTCAGACTTTCAAAGAGGCCAAATTGTTGGTGCTCGAATGGCAGGCGCTTGTGTAACAGAAAGTGCCCGAATGTTTGGCGTTTCAAGAGGTCATGTCTCAAAAGTCATGACTGCTTTTGAAAGAGAACGGAAAAACATCCTCAGCCAAGCACAGGTCTGGTCGAAAGTCGAAGTGGACTGAGAGAGACCATCGGACTCTAAAGGGAATTGTTAGAGCGGATCGCAAGACCGCAGCTCCTAAAATCACTTCAGAGCTCAATAGACACGTACAGAACCCAGTTTCCACAAAAACTGTTCGAAGGGCGATTCACAAATCTGGATTCCATGGAAGAGCTGCAATTAGAAAACCTCTGCTCTCAAAGACAAATGTTTCAAAGCGTTTAGAGTGGTGTAGAAACCACCAGAAATGGTCCCTTGAGCAGTGGGAAAATGTGATTTTCTCTGACGAATCATCGTTTACCCTTTTTCCGACCTCCGGCTTTGTTTACATTTGGAGACAGCCAAATAGAATAATTTCATCCAGACTGCCTTCTCCCATCCGTCAAACGTGGCGGGGGTTCAGTGATGATCTGGGGTGCTATTTCTTGGAAATCCACCGGGACAATGATTTCCCTTCATGGAAGAATTAACAGGACTTTTGGCTGACCAAATTCATCCTATAATTCAAGAACTGTTTCCAAAGGGGGATGCCATCTTTCAAGATGATAATGAACCAATCCATAGAGCAAGAAGTCTTAAAGAATGGCACGAGGGACATTCTAATGGAGTTCAGCATCTCACCTGGCCACCACAATCACCAGACCTCAACATTATTGAGCATTTATGGTCGATTTTAGAGATTCAAGTAAGAAGTCGATTTCCACCACCATCGTCTCTAAAAGAACTGGTGGGTGCTTTAACTGGAGAATGGGCTAAAATTCCTTTGGAAACAATTCACAATTTGTATGAATCAATATCTCGGAGGATTGAGGCTGTATTTGCCGCAAAGGGTAGATCAACATCATATTAAAAGATATTTTGATGATTTTTCAAGCTGTTTCCATTTGTTTGTCCACCCCTGTATATATTTAAGTATCTAGAGACAATTTGCCGTGGGTTACATTTTCCTGCAGAGGAACCCTTACCTAAGGAAGCCACCATCCCAGATGTTTCCAACATGACTTCTTCATACAGGGCTTTCTGCCTGGGATCAAGCAGCAACCACTCTTCATTGTTGAAATGGATGGCCACCTCGTCAAAGGACACAGGACCCTAAAGAAGGAAGGAGGGTTGTAAGCAGACTCGGTGGAATTTGCAAGATCTCCTACAATCTGCAAATCCTAAAAGCACAAATGTCTATGAGGATTCTCAGCCATCCATGGTCATGGTTGTCCAAAACGTGCTTTTTCAAAAGACAACTGGACTTTCTGGTTTTCCTTTGAAGATGTTTCATTTCCCATCCAAGATGTTTCTTCAGCACCCAGAATGTCCAGTTGCCTCTTGAAAAAAGGACCTTTGGATCTAAAAGCCAAAGTAAAAATTATTCATTGGACATTTCTCTAGGTGGATTCTACACATTATATGATAAAAGGGCAGAATACTACTACTACTGCCTACAGCCTACTACTGTCTGACAGCCTACTACTGAACTTCAATTAGTGCATGCTTTATCGCCTTGACTGCCTCTCCTGACCTTCAATATCATCAACCTGCCTTCATCAAGTGGTCATCTTGTTGTCATATATTCCTCAGATTGCCCTGGAGGCCTATAGATCACCCCAATTCTAATGACAGAACCCTCTTTAGTTTGCATGCGAACCCAGAGAGTCTCCAGCTCTTTACCTGCATTTTGAATGATAATTTTTTGTCACCAAAATAAGCATCAGAAGTGCTTATTTGGGGGGAGGTCTTATTTTTTTCACAGCCGCAACCGACAGAGTTGGGGTGGTGGCAGGGGTCTGAGCCGCAGCTTCTTCGGTGCTGCAGCTACTAAGCAAGGCGGTGGAGGACAAAGTGCCAACAGTACAAGCATTCAAAGATGATTTAGCATTTATTTTAGAAGAACTATTGGAAATGGACCCTAAAATAGGGGGAATAATAAAAGAATATCTCCAGGACCGCCTTCTGCCACACGAATCCCAGCGACCAGTTAGGCCCCACAGAGTTGGCCTTCTCTGGGTCCTGTCAACTAAGCAATGTCGTCTGGCGGGACCCAGGAGAAGAGCCTTCTCTGTGGCGGCCCCGACCCTCTGGAACCAGCTCCCCCCAGATATCAGAGTTGCCCCCACCCTCCTTGCCTTTCACAAGCTCCTTAAAACCCACCTCTGTCGTCAGGCATGGAAGAATTGAAATTTTCCCTTCCCCCTAGGCTTATAGAATTTATACATGGTATGCTTGTATGTATGAGTGGTTATTTAAATTGGGGGTTTTTAGATTATTTTTAATATTAGATTTGTTTATAATTCTCTTCGGAGAGGGGCGGCATACAAATCTAATAAATACAAATAGATAAAGCTAAAATCTTAGTTAAAAATCTCATAATAAATAGGAGAGGGAATTGATAGAGAAATTAGATGTACAGATAGTTAAGAAAGATAAAGACTGGGGGATATACTTAAAAGCAAGATGTGTTGCAATCAAGGAAGATAATTATACAAGACAGTTGCAAGAAATTAAAAAAGATTTGGATAAATGGAAAAATGTGCAGCTATCAAAGGAATGGAGAATAGCAACTATAAAAACGAACATCTTGCCAAAGTGACTTTTCCTATTCCAAATGGTCCCAATAGAAGTAGGAAAAAAATACATTGATGAATTAAATACTATAGTTTTGAAAGATGTCTGGCAAGGGGGGAAAAAAACAAGAATAGGATTGATAACGTTGCAAGAGTCCAAAACCAGCAGGGGCTTCCGTCCCCTGTCCAATTGTCTCTCCTTTATCTTTTCTTCCTTTCATATGTCTTCTCCTCTATTTTTATATCTTTTCTCCTACCCTTTCCTTTATATATATTACTACTTGTCTATTCTCTTCAATGTGTGTTGTGTATTGGACTAAATAAATAAATAAATAAAATAAAAATAAAATACCAGATTGGGAGCTCTATTACCATGCAGCTGTATCCACATGGGTGAGAGAATAGACAACTGTTAGTTCGGAGGTCTCCAAAATTATAAATAATCTTTTTTTGGGGGGTGGGGGTTATAAATTTATTATTGTTTTTCACACCTTACAGAGATTCCAATTTACATACCTCAAATTACAATATACTACAATACAATATCAAATGCCAAATTCTTAGTCAAATTAATCATTTTCTTTCTAATTATTTAGGTTGTTAGTTATTAATAGCATTCAGGTTGTTATATATTGTTATTTCATATGTTGTAAGCTGCCCCGAGTCCTCAGAGAGAGATGGCATAAAAATCGAATGAATGAATGAATAAATAAATGTCAACCTCTCAAGAGTCTTTATGTCCCCTAGACATTTCTTTGCTCAGGACACCTCACAGGTGAACACATAAAGGTACTTACCTCCAGTTATGCTGCCCACAGATTTATTTATTTATTAGATTTGTGTCCCCAAAATGGGAGGAAAGCCACGGAGAACCCTCATCCAGACCAGGGAGAGGTTTCTGAGAAGAAAAGGCTGATTCCTCTTCTTAAACACACGTCTCCCTTACTCAAAACCTCTGGACAAACGGCCCTTTCCAGTTGCCTATCCCTTGACCCCCCCCTTTCTGTGGGTCAGGGGATCCCCCTTTTCCCTGCAAAGCGGCCCCGAACGGAGATACCGAAGATGAGAAGCAGCGGATGGAAGGTAACCAAGGAGAGAAGCAACCTGGAACTAAGGAGAATCTTCCTCACAATGAGGAGAATTAACCAGCGGAACTGCTTACCACCAGAAGTCATGGGGGTTCCTCACTGGAGGGTTCTAAGAGGCTGGACAGCCCCTTGTCAGAGATGGTACATAGGTTCTCCTGCCTGAACAGGGGGCTCGGCTAGAAGACCTCCAAGGTCCCTTCCAGCTCTGTTCTATTCTAACTTTTTCTTGGTTCTGCCCATCAATAAACTTCCTTTCTTAAGCAGCTTCCATTTTATTCCCTTCTTGGAATTTGACCTGATTTTTCTTATGACACTTATTTATTTATTCATTTGTCCAATCACAAATACATAGGAAGAAAGATAGACATGTGATAATATAAAAGAGGGTGAAAGTGAACTTAGAGGAAAGGATATATGAAAGGAAGAGAATATATAAGGTAGGTGAAAGAAAGGAAAGACAATTGGACATGGGACGAAAGGCACAGTAGTGCACTTATGTACGCCCCTTACTGGCCCCTTAGGAACCTGGAGAGGTCAATCATGGAGAGTCTAAGGGAGAAATGTTGGGGGTTAGGAGTTGACACAATTGAGTCCGGTAATAAGTTCCACGCTTCGATAACTCGATTGTTGAAATCATATTTTTTACAGTCAAGTTGGGAGCCGTTCGTATTAAGTTTGAATCTGTTGCGTGCTCTTGTGTTATTGCGGTTGTAGCTGAAGTAGTCATTGACCGATAGGACATTGCAGCATATGATCTTGTGGGCAATACTCAAATCGTGTTTTAGGTGCCGTAGTTCTATGCTTTCTAGGCCCAGGATTGTTAGTCTGCTTTCGTAGGATATTCTGTTTCGAGTGGAGGATATTCGTAGGATATTCTGATGAAATATCTTTGGACATTTTCAAGGGTGTTGATGTCTGAGATGTGGTATGGCTTCCAGACAGATGAGCAGTAGTCTGGGATGGGTCTGGCAAAGGTTTTGTAGGCTCTTGTGAGTAGTGTCAGTGTCACTATCAGGTAGTGTCAATGTCACTATCGGGATAAAATGGAAGGTGCAACTGAAGAGGTTTATGGCAGAAGAAATATGCAGCTGCGGTCCAAAGAAAGAGGGAGACACAGACACAAACTTGTGCTTTTATATCAATAGAAATGTATTGAACATTCAAAGCAGAGAAGACAGTCAGGAACATCCTGAGGTAAATCTCCAACAGCGCCCAGAAGAAAAAGGCGGGAAAAAGAACACACACCCTTCCACCCTCAGCAACCAATCAGAGTGCAGATCCCCTCAAGCAGGAGCCCGCCCTCACTCATCCACAGCAGGGTGTTTGGACCATTGTGCACTTTCCTTCTCCAGCCATTAAATTCAATCTCTTCACATTTAAAGTATTCAAAAGAAACAAAGCTAAGAGTGAATTGTCAGGATGGAAGGTTTTTTTAATATAAATTTATCTTGCACTGCGCTAAAAAGAAGTCAAGGTCTCCCTCCCCCTTTTTTCTCTCCTGTACATCAGGCTTTATTTTCCCCTCCTTTTCTCCTTTTCTCCTTCCCTCAATTTCCTATTTCTAGTTTTCTTTGTGTTTTGTATCCTAAACAAATAAAGAAGATCTGGAAAGACTCTGGAAAAAGGGCAGAAAAGAACAACCAAGATGGAGGCTGAAAGATATCAAAAATGGTTGCTGGAACTGGGACTTTCTGCTCTGAGACAAAGAAGGACAAGGGAGGACCTAATGGCTCCTTCCAAGACCTCCTGGTCTCTCCCTCTCTTGGAAGGACCACTCTAGAAACACCACAGAAGACCGAAACCTCCCTCCAGGCATTTGGGTTTATAGAAAAGGGGAGGAAGAAGGAAGCATAGGCACCAAAGCCTTTGTCGGGCAGGGAGACCCTGAAAGGGGCTTTTCTTAACGCCCCCCCAACTCCCAAGCCCATCATCCCCGCCCTTTCCCTTCCCCCTCCCTTGCACTCCTCTTTCCCACCTTTTCTCCCATCCTGGTAGTTTGCCCCAAATCCACAAGGGGGTGCCCTCTGGCAAGTGAAGGGGACCGTCTCTTGCCACATTCAGCCCTTAGACCAATTCGAGCACACACTGGGATTCATGCGGTAGCAGGCGGTTCTGTAGGTAATCTGGTCCAATGCCATGTAGGACTTTAAAGGTCATGACCAACACTTTGAATTGTGACCGGAAACTGATCGACAGCCAATGCAAGCCACGGAGTGTTGAAGAAACGTGGGCGAATCTTGGAAGCCCCACGATGGCTCTCGCGGCTGTTTTCTGCACGATCTGAAGTTTCCGAACACTTTTCAAAGGTAGCCCCATGTAGAGAGCGTTGCAGTAATCGAACCTCGAGGTGATGAGGGCATGAGTGACCGTGAGCAATGACTCCCTGTCCAAATAGGGCCGCAACTGGGGCACCAGGCAAACCTGGGCAAATGCCCTCCTCGCCACAGCCGAAATATGATGTTCCAATGTCAGCTGTGGATCGAGGAGGATGCCCAAGTTGCGAACCCTCTCTGAGGGGGTCAGTTGTTCTCACCCCCCGGGTAATGGACAGACAGATGGAATTGTCCTTGGGAGGCAAGACCCACAGCCACTCCATCTTGTCTGGGTTGAGTTTGAGTTTGTTGACACACATCCAGGCCCCAACAGCCTCCAGGCACCGGAACATCACTTCCACTGCTTCGTTGACTGGACATGGGGTGGTGTATAATTGGGTATCATCTGCGTATTGATGATACCTCACCCCATGCCCTTGGATGAGCAACAAGTTACAATCATACAGTCATTAGTGGAAGGAAATGGGTGAAAGGAATGATGAGAAAAAAACTAGTAATAATAATAGTGAAAACTTAGTAAATAGTTTGACAGTGTTGAGGGAATTATTTGTTTAGCAGAGTGATGGCATTCGGGAAAAAACTCTTCTTGTGTCTAGTTGTGCAGTGCTCTTTACCAATGTTTTGAGGGTAGGAGTTGAAACATTTATGTCCAGGATGCGAGCCCTCTTTTTGACTCGTGCAGTATACAGGTCCTCAGTGGAAGGCAGGTTGGCAGCAATTGTTTTTTCTGCAGTTCTGATTCTCCTCTGAAGTCTGTCTTGGGTTGCAGAACCAAACCAAACAGTTATGGAGGTGCAGATGACAGACTCAATGTTTCCTCTGTAGAACTGTATCAGCAGCTCCTTGGGCAGGTTGAGCTTCCTGAGTTGGTGCAGAAAGAACACTCTTCATTGAATTTTGATTCCATGCCATTGCCTATACATGTAAGTATTTGGGAGAGATTTTCACTTGCAACCAAACTTGTACACATACATTGTGTGTGCATGTGAGTATATATATATATATATATATATATATATATATCACATGTTTTTGCTGAATTTTTTTAAAATTAAGGAGACTAGGATAGCGCTATTTCGGCCTTGTTATGGCCTCATCAGCTAGCCATACCCTTACTGGGATTTGATCCTGGGGCCTCTGCCTCGTAAGGCAGAGAATTAACCTCTAGGCCACCAGTTCTGATCCCTTCAGCTTTGTACCAGGGAAGGGCTGTTTTTTCTGTTGGATTACCCTGGTATATTGAAAGAGCGTCACAGCTCCTTTTTGCTCTAGGTAAAATATATATACGCATGTGCACAATATATATATATACATGCGCACAGACCAAGCCTACCCCATCCTGGTATGCGCCTGCCTCTTCTGATGTGCACCTTCCTGGGTGGCCTAGGCCAGTCCTGTATGTCCTCCCACCTCCTCCTGTGCGCATTCAAGCCCGCCAGGATGTGATGTGCTGGGCAAATGATGTAGGTCAACGCCTTAGTTTCTAGGACAGCCATTCGGGCTTGATCCGATGACATTGCTGGCCCTATCCAGCCGCGCAACTTGAGTTTCACACCCATTTTTCTTTAACATACATAACTGCTTAGAAAACAGTGTATTGTCTGGGTCAATTTACTTGTACATAATAATAGTAATAATAATGTTACTCACTTATACCTAGAAAAAATCCTCCAACTTCTAATAGCTCTATTGTCTTACCATTAATAAAACAAATCACACGTTAAAAAATTTCTGTGCTTTCTTTCTCCTTTATCTTTGATGTTAATATGTCCGTTTCTGCACAATCTAGTATTTTTCTAATTTTATTCTCATCTGAGGGAGTTTCCTCATTCTTCAGTGCTGGGAAAATACATTTCATAGAAACATTTCATACAGACATGTAGCATTAAAGATTCGTTCCCTCTGTCATACTTTCATGCTATTATATCTAACAAAATATTTCTGGTTTAAATCTATATGTTGCTTTAACATTTTCTGTAACCATGCTTGTATTTTCAACCTTTTTTTCCTTTTTTGCACCATGCATCTTTCTCATATATCGATTGCATTTGCTGGTGTGCTAGGTCCACAACTTGGTTTTGTAGTTCCTGTTTTGTTTTTAGTTCCCCTTCCTCATTCAGAATGCCTTTATATGGTACATTTTATTCAAAGTTTACAACATTTGGATGTATCAGTGCTTCCATTGTGGAAAGCCAAGCTGGTATTTTCATATGGGTTTTTCCTTTAACCTTTTTCCACACTAAGAGTAGAGCATTTCTTCCATATTTTACATAATGTCTTTGAATATCTATGCATTTTATTCTTTTCAAACCACAAAAAAGCATGCCATCCCAAATGAAGGTCGTGTCCCTCTAACAATAGTACTTTTATATGTCTTACGATTTAGCCATTATTTTCCCCAAGTTAGAATGGAAGCCTGGCAATAAAGCCCCCAGTCTGGCTGCCCAAAGCCACCTATATGTTTGACAGGTCTGTATAATGTTCGTAAACTTCAGATCGTGCAGAATGCAGCTGCGAGAGCAGTCATGGGCTTATCTAGGTATGCCCATGTTTCGCCATCACTCCGCAGTCTGCATTGGCTGCCGATCAGTTTCCGGTCACAATTCAAAGTGTTGGTTATGACCTTTAAAGCCCTTCATGGCATTGGACCAGAATATCTCCGAGACCGCCTCCTGCCGCACGAATCCCAGCGACCGATTAGGTCCCACAGAGTGGGCCTTCTCCGGGTCCCATCAACTAAACAATGTCGGTTGGCGGGCCCCAGGGGAAGAGCCTTCTCTGTGGCGGCCCCGACTCTCTGGAACCAACTCCCCCCGGAGATTAGAACTGCCCCTACTCTCCCTGCCTTCCGTAAAGTTCTTAAAACCCACCTTTGCTGTCAGGCATGGGGAAACTGAAACATCTCCCCCGGGCATGTACAATTTATGCTTGGTATGCTTGTATGTGTGCTTGTTAGTATATTGGGGTTCTTTTTTAACTTTTTAAATATTTAAATTTATTTGAATCTATTTGGATTTGTACGATTTGTTTATGCTTTGTTGTGAGCCGTCCCGAGTTTGCGGAGAGGGGCGGCATACAAATCTAAATAATTAATAAATAAATAAATAAATAAATAAATTCAGAGGTTTCTTTAGATATTAACTTGTTACTAGTTAGCTGTCCTTGGGGTAAGTCAATTTTTGTAATTGTATACACGAAAAATGCTATAAGAATAAACACCAGCTGACTGAGAGGAGAGAGTTTCCGAACAAAGAGACTTCTTCTCAACCCAGAGAAATTTCTTCCTAGCTCGGAGCAGCTTTGCTCAGAAAATCATGTCTTCATGTCGATGATTACTACACAGTTTCCCAAATCCAATTTAATTTGTTGTATTAATCTTTTATACTTATTTCTTTAATTATTGCACATATTGCTGTTACGTATATTCCCAAATACTTATATTTCTTGATCATCTGAAGGTCTATCTTTGTCAATTTATTTTTCTGTTGATCTACATTCCATTTTTACAAAAACCCATCTGCCTTCCATACATTTCTATTTCCCTCTGGTGTGGCTCTTCTTATGGAAAGATTACACTTCAATCGGTAGCTCTTCCCACATTCCAGGCATTTTCAGGGTTTCTCAGCTGTGTGGATCCTTTTATGGGAAGTCAGAGTCCTACTGGCAGTGAAAGTCTTTCCACACTCTGTGCACTTGTAAGGTTTTTCTCCTGTATGTTTCATGTTATGAGAATTAAGTTCACTGCTTCGATGGACGCTCTTCCCACACTCCATACATTTATAGGGTTTCTCTCCTCTGTGGATCTTCTCGTGAGAAGCAAGGGAAGTCTTCATAGTAAAGCTTCTTCCACACTCCAGGCATGTATAGGGTTTCTCTCCAGTGTGGACCTGTTTATGGCAGTCCAGGCTACTGCTCGTTTTATAGCTCTTTCCACACTCCAGGCATTTATAGGGTTTTTCTCCTGTGTGGATCCGTTCATGAGAAGTAAGAGCACTCTTTACACTGAAACTCTTTCCACACTCTGTGCATTCATAGGGTTTATATCCGGTGTGGATCCGTTTATGGGAAACAAGGCCTCCGCTTTGGCTGAAGACCTTCCCACAGTCTGTGCATTCATAGGGTTTTGCCCCTGTGTGGATCCGTTTATGACAAGTAAGACCACTCTTGAAACTGAAGCTCTTTCCACACTCTGTGCATTCATAGGGTTTATATCCGGTGTGGATCCGTTTATGGGAAACAAGGTGACTGCTTTGGCTGAAGACCTTCCCACAGTCTGTGCATTCATAGGGTTTTTCTCCTGTGTGGATCCGTTTATGGGAAACAAGGTTTCCTCTCAGGCTGAAGCCCTTCCCACAGTCTAGGCATTTATAGGGTTTTTCTCCTGTGTGGATCCATTTGTGACGACTAAGATCACTGTTTGTCCTGAAGCTCTTCCTGCACTCCATGCATTTATAATGTTTATCTCCGGTGTGGATCCGTTTATGGGAAACAAGGCCTCCACTTTGGCGGAAGCCCTTCCCACAGTCTAGGCATTTATAGGGTTTTTCTCCTGTGTGGATCCGTTTATGGGAAATAAGGTTTCCTCTCTCGCTGAATCCCTTCCCACAGTCTGGGCATTTATAGGGTTTTTCTCCTGTGTGGATCCGTTTATGGGAAAGAAGGGCACCATTAGTGTTGAAGACCTTCCCACAGTCCAGGCATTTATAGGGTTTTTCTCCTGTGTGGATCCGTTTGTGACGACTAAGAGCACTGTTTGCACTGAAGCTCTTCCCACACTCCATGCATTGATAGGGTTTTTCTTTTGTATGATCCCTTTTATGGGATGTAAGGGAATACTTTGTAGTGAACCTTTGTCCACAAGTTTCACATTTATAAGGTTTTTCCCCCGAATGGATCCTCCTATGGCAGATCAGATAACTACTAGTTGAGAAGCTCTTTCCACATTCTAGGCATTTAAAGGGTTTTTCTGCACAATATATCCTTTTATGGGAAGTAAGGGAACTCTCCAGGCTGAACCTTTTCCCACAATCCACATACTTATGGATCTTTTGATGAGAAGTTAAATGACCTTTTCTCCCAATGCTTTTTCCACAGTTCACACTGTTGTAGGGCTTAGATTTTTCTCCCCAATTTTGCTTCTTTTCATGTTTCTTCCTTCCCCACTGATTTGTAGAGGTCTCCTCAGGAATTTCAGTTTCGATTGTTTGCAATGGCACTAAATTTGGCTGTTGGTCGATTTCTTTCTTCTGCATATCAGATGCTTGGAGGGGAAGAAAAACAATTTAGAATTAGAATAATCTACAACCTCCACTTTGGTGTTCCTATGCATAGATTTATCTACTACTGGGAGGAAGCAACAAGGGAAATGACAGCATGGATATTAGTTACTTACTTAAAACACTAGGATGGCTGTACATCGAACCTTTATTATTATTATTATTATTATTATTATTATTATTATTATTATTATTATTATTTGTTAGATTTGTATGCCGCCCCTCTTTGCAGACTCGGGGCGGCTCACAGCAATAACAAAATACAATGTACAAATCTAATACAAAAACAAATCTAATATTTAAAAATATCTAAAAACCCTTATTTAAACAAAAAAACAGACATACACACAAACATACCATGCATAAACTATATAGGCCTAGGGGAGATGTCTCAATTGCCCCATGCCTGACGGCAGAGGTGGGTTTTAAGGAGTTTATGAAAGGCAAGGAGGGTGGGGGCAATCCTAATCTCCGGGGGGAGCTGGTTCCAGAGGGTCAGGGCCGCCACAGAGAAGGCTCTTCCCCTGGGTCCCACCAGACGACATTGTTTAGCTGACGGGAACCGGAGAAGGCCAACTCTGTGGGACCTAACTGGTCACTGGGATTCCTGCGGCAGAAGGCGGTCCCAGAGATATTCTGGTCCAATGCCATGAAGGGCTTTATAGATCATAACCAACACTTTGAATTGTGACCGGAAACTGATCGGCAACAAATGCAGACTGCGGAGTGTTGGTGTAACATGGGCATACTTAGGGAAGCCCATGACTGCTCTCGCAGCTGCATTCTGCACGATCTGAAGTTTCCGAACACTTTTCAAAGGTAGCTCCATGTAGAGAGCGTCACAGGAGTTGAACCTCAAGGTGATGAGGGCATGAGGGATTGTGAGCAGTGACTCCCGGTACAGGTAGGGCCGCAACTGGTGCACCAGGCAAACGGCCCCCTCGCCACAGCTGAAAGATGGTTCTCTCTTTAAAAAATTAAAGCAAAAACAAGTCTTGACATCTGGACAAGGCACACAAATATTCTCAATTATGACACACCCAACTTGCATTCAATAAGACAACGTATGTAATTGCAACACAAACAA
Organism: Erythrolamprus reginae; assembly: GCF_031021105.1. Taxonomy (NCBI): domain Eukaryota; kingdom Metazoa; phylum Chordata; class Lepidosauria; order Squamata; family Dipsadidae; genus Erythrolamprus; species Erythrolamprus reginae. Next base: position 3,567,399 of record NC_091951.1, read on the forward strand.
GACAAAATTTGTGGCCTAGTAGGACAACTGCATCAGGAATAAACATCCTCTCCCTGACAATCTTCCCAATTACTCTGCAGTAATGACCCAGAGCTCAAGGATGACCACAAGACTGAACGTCAACACTGGGGGTGGACAATAAAATGGAAACACTTGACTTTTTGGCCTTCAAATCAAACAAAATTTGACATATATTAATGTTTTTAAAAATTCTTTTATTTGATATATTTTTTTAAACTACCTTTTTTTTTAAACGAATATTTAAAGGGCAGACCTCTCAGACTTTCAAAGAGGCCAAATTGTTGCTGCTCGAATGGCAGGCGCTCGTGTAACAGAAAGTGCCTGAATGTTTGGCGTTTGAAGAGGTCATGTCTCAAAAGTCATGACTGCTTTAGAAAGAGAAGGGAAAAAGTCCTCAGCCAAGCACAGGTCTGCTCGAAAGTCGAAGTGGTCTGAGAGAGACCGTCGGACTCTAAAGGGAATTGTCAGAGCGGATCGCAAGACCACAGCTCCTAATATCACTTCAGAGCTCAATAGACACGTACAGAACCCAGTTTCCACAAAACCTGTTCGAAGGGAGCTTCACAAATCTGGATTCCACGGAAGAGCTGCAATTAGAAAACCTCTGCTCTCAAAGACAAATGTTTCAAAGCGTTTAGAGTGGTGTAGAAACCACCAGAAATGGTCCCTCGAGCAATGGGAAAATGTGATTTTCTCTGACGAATCATCGTTTACCCTTTTTCCAACCTACGGCTGTGTTTACATTTGGAGACAGCCAAAAAGAATAATTTCACCCAGACTGTTTTCTCCCATCCGTCAAACGTGGTGGGGGTTCAGTGATGATCTGGGGTGCTACTTCTTGGAAATCCACCGGGACAATGATTTCCCTTCATAGAAGAATTAACAGGACTTTTGGCTGACCAAATTCATCCTATAATTCAAGAACTGTTTCCAAAGGGGGATGCCATCTTTCAAGATGATAATGCACCAATCCATAGAGCAAGAAGTGTTAAGGAATGGCACGAGGGACATTCTAATGGAGTTCAGCATCTCACCTGGCCACCACAATCACCAGACCTCAACATTATTGAGCATTTATGGTCGATTTTAGAGATTCAAGTAAGAAGTCGATTTCCACCACCATCGTCTCTAAAAGAACTGGTGGGTGCTTTAACTGGAGAATGGGCTAAAATTCCTTTGGAAACAATTCACAATTTGTATGAATCAATATCTCGGAGGATTGAGGCTGTATTTGCCGCAAAGGGTAGATCAACATCATATTAAAAGATATTTTGATGATTTTTCAAGCTGTTTCCATTTGTTTGTCCACCCCTGTATATATTTAAGTATCTAGAGACAATTTGCCGTGGGTTACATTTTCCTGCAGAGGAACCCTTACCTAAGGAAGCCACCATCCCAGATGTTTCCATCATGACTTCTTCATACAGGGCTTTCTGCCTGGGATCAAGCAGCAACCACTCTTCATTGTTGAAATAGATGGCTACCTGCCCAAAGGACACAGGACCCTAAAGAAGGAAGGAGGGTTGTAAGCAGACTCGGTAGAATTTGCAAGATCTCCTACAATCTGCAAATCCTAAAAGCACAAATGTCTATGAGGATTCTCAGCCATCCATGGTCATGGTTGTCCAAAACGTGCTTTTTCAAAAGACAACTGGACTTTCTGGTTTTCCTTTGAAGATGTTTCATTTCCCATCCAAGATGTTTCTTCAACACCCAGAATGTCCAGTTGCCTCTTGAAAAAAGGACCTTTGGATCTAAAAGCCAAAGTAAAAATTATTCATTGGACATTTCTCTAGGTGGATTCTACACATTATATGATAAAAGGGCAGAATACTACTACTACTGCCTACAGCCTACTACTGTCTGACAGCCTACTACTGAACTTCAATTAGTGCATGCTTTATCGCCTTGATTGCCTCTCCTGACCTTCAATATCATCAACCTGCCTTCATCAAGTGGTCATCTTGTTGTCATATTCCTCAGATTGCCCTGGAGGCTACAGCTACTAAGCAAGGCGGTGGGAGGGTGGAGGACGAAGTGCCAACAGTACAAGCATTCAAAGATGATTTAGCATTTATTTTAGAAGGACTATTGGAAACGGACCCTAAATTAAGGGGAATAATAAAAGAATATGGGATTGAAAATAAACAATATCTCCAGGACCGCCTTCTGCCGCACGAATCCCAGCGACCAGTTAGGCCCCACAGAGTTGGCCTTCTCCGGGTCCTGTCAACTAAGCAATGTCGTCTGGCGGGACCCAGGAGAAGAGCCTTCTCTGTGGCGGGCCCGACCCTCTGGAACCAGCTCCCCCCAGATATCAGAGTTGCCCACACCCTCCTTGCCTTTCGCAAGCTCCTTAAAACCCACCTCTGTCGTCAGGCATGGGGGAATTGAAATTTTCCCTTCCCCCTAGGCTTATAGAATTTATACATGGTATGCTTGTATGTATGAGTGGTTATTTAAATTGGGGGTTTTTAGATTATTTTTAATATTAGATTTGTTTATATTGTCTTTTTATATTGTTGTTAGCCGCACCGAGTCTTCGGAGAGGGGCGGTATACAAATCTAATAAATACAAATACAAATAGATAAAGCTAAAATCTTAGTTAAAAATCTCACAGGAAATAGGAGAGGGAATTGATAGAGAAATTAGATGTACAGATAGTTAAGAAAGATAAAGACTGGGGGATATACTTAAAAGCAAGATGTGTTGCAATCAAGGAAGATAATTATACAAGACAGTTGCAACAAATTAAAAAAGATTTGGATAAATGGAAAAATGTGCAGCTATCAAAGGAATGGAGAATAGCAACTATAAAAACGAACATCTTGCCAAAGTGACTTTTCCTATTCCAAATGGTCCCAATAGAAGTAGGAAAAAAATACACTGATGAATTAAATACTATAGTTTTGAAAGATGTCTGGCAAAGGAAAAAAAAACAAGAATAGGATTGATAAGGTTGCAAGAGTCCAAAACCAACAGGGGCTTCCGTCCCCTGTCCAATTGTCTCTCCTTTATCTTTTCTTCCTTTCATATGTCTTCTCCTCTATTTTTATATCTTTTCTCCTACCCTTTCCTTTATATATATTACTACTTGTCTATTCTCTTCAATGTGTGTTGTGTATTGGACTAAATAAATAAATAAATAAAATAAAAATAAAATACCAGATTGGGAGCTCTATTACCATGCAGCTGTATCAACATGGGTGAGAGAATAGATAACTGTTAGTTCAGAGGTCTCCAAAATTATAAATAATCTTTTTTTGGGGGGTGGGGGTTATAAATTTATTATTGTTTTTCACACCTTACAGAGATTCCAATTTACATACATCAAATTACAATATAATACAATACAATATCAAATGCCAGATTCTTAGTCAAATTAATCATTTTCTTTCTAATTATTTACCCAATAATTTCTGGTATATGTCATTCATCCTGTGCTACCTCCTTTCCAGGTGCTATCATCCGGATTTTAGAGAATGTTCTTCTCTTTCATTTATATTTATAGCTGTCTAAATTTCTCCTGGCTACTTGCTATTTTTCCTAACGACGCCATCGGGCTTCAGTCGCTTTCTAGCGTTCTTAGAAAACACATTCCTACGTTCATTTAAGAAAAAACCCTCACGCCCTTAAAAAGACCTCATGGTCCATCTAGGATGAATATATGTTTATCCCAGGCATGTTTAAATTCAGTTACTGTGGATTCACCAAACACATCTGCTGGAAGTTTGTTCCAAGCATCTACTACTCTTGCAGTAAAATAATATTTTCTCATGTTGCTTATGATCTTTCCCCCAACTAACTTCAGATTGTGTCCCCTTGCTCTTGTGTTCACTTTCCTATTAAAAACACCTCCCTCCTGAACTTTATTTAACCCTTTGACATATTTAAATATTTCGATCATGTCCCCCACTTTCCTTCTGTCCTCCAGACTATACAGATTGAGTTCATGAAGTCTTTCCTGATACGTTTTATGCTTAAGACTTTCCACCATTCTTGTAGCCCGTCTTTGGACCCATTCAATTTTATCAATGTAGGCGAGATGTCTAGAACTGAACACAGTATTATTCTAAATGTGGTCTCACCAGCACTCTATACAGCAGGATCACAATCTCCCTCTTCCTGCTTGTTATACATCTAACTATGCAGCCAAGCATTTTACTTGCTTTCCCTACTGCCCGACCACACTGCTCACCCATTTTGAGACTGTCAGAAATCACTACCCCTAAATCCTTCCCTTCTGAAGTTTTTGTTAACACAGAACTGCCAATACAATACTCAGATTGAGGATTCCTTTTCCCCAAGTGCATTACAGTGATCCCCCGTTTATTGCGTCCCCAACCATTGCGAACAGGGTACTTCGCTATTTTTCAACCCGGAAGTCAAAATACCATCTACGCATGCGTGCCCGTGGGCACGCATGCGTAGATGGCAACCGGGAGATCAGCTGCTGGGCGGCTTCCCTGAGTCTTCCCCCTCTTGCTGGCGTCAGCGAGGAGTTTCCCCACCGCCCACGCAAACTCCTCGCTGCCGCCCGCCCTTCGCCCGCCCACGCCGTTCATTCTCGCCGCTTTCGAGCCGAATCCAGGAGCGAATTCGCTCCTGGATTCAGCTCAAAATCGGCGAGAATGAAAGGCGTAGAAAAGACGTTCCTTGCCATTCGTTCTCGCCGCTTTCGAGCCGCATCCAGGAGCGAATTCGCCCCTGGATTCAGCTCAAAATCGGCGAGAATGAAAGGCGTAGAAAAGGCGTTCCTTGCCATTCGTTCTCGCCGCTTTCGAGCCGCATCCAGGAGCGAATTCGCCCCTGGATTCAGCTCAAAATCGGCGAGAATGAAAGGCGTAGAAAAGGCGTTCCTTGCCATTCGTTCTCGCCGCTTTCGAGCCGAATCCAGGAGCGAATTCGCCCCTGGATTCAGCTCAAAATCGGCGAGAATGAAAGGCGTAGAAAAGGCGTTCCTTGCCATTCGTTCTCGCCGCTTTCGAGCCGCATCCAGGAGCGAATTCGCCCCTGGATTCAGCTCAAAATCGGCGAGAATGAAAGGCGTAGAAAAGACGTTCCTTGCCATTCGTTCTCGCCGCTTTCGAGCCGCATCCAGGAGCGAATTCGCCCCTGGATTCAGCTCAAAATCGGCGAGAATGAAAGGCGTAGAAAAGACGTTCCTTGCCATTCGTTCTCGCCACTTTCGAGCCGAATCCAGGAGCGAATTCGCCCCTGGATTCAGCTCAAAATCGGCGAGAATGAAAGGCGTAGAAAAGGCGTTCCTTGCCATTCGTTCTCGCCGCTTTCGAGCCGCATCCAGGAGCGAATTCGCCCCTGGATTCAGCTCAAAATCGGCGAGAATGAAAGGCGTAGAAAAGACGTTCCTTGCCATTCGTTCTCGCCGCTTTCGAGCCGAATCCAGGAGCGAATTCGCCCCTGGATTCAGCTCAAAATCGGCGAGAATGAAAGGCGTAGAAAAGGCGTTCCTTGCCATTCGTTCTCGCCGCTTTCGAGCCGCATCCAGGAGCGAATTCGCCCCTGGATTCAGCTCAAAATCGGCGAGAATGAAAGGCGTAGAAAAGACGTTCCTTGCCATTCGTTCTCGCCGCTTTCGAGCCGCATCCAGGAGCGAATTCGCCCCTGGATTCAGCTCAAAATCGGCGAGAATGAAAGGCGTAGAAAAGGCGTTCCTTGCCATTCGTTCTCGCCGCTTTCGAGCCGAATCCAGGAGCGAATTCGCCCCTGGATTCAGCTCAAAATCGGCGAGAATGAACGGCGTAGAAAAGGCGTTCCTTGCCATTCGTTCTCGCCGCTTTCGAGCTGAATCCAGGAGCGAATTCGCTCCCGGATTCAGCTCGAAAGCGGCGAGAGCCAGCGCCCCCCGGACCTCCAACCCGGGTTTGGGGGGCTGCTAGGAAGCCCTCCATGCCGGCGGCAAACAGCCGTGCCGCCCCCAATCTTCGGCTCCTCGCTAGCGCTGTGGGAATAAAAACACAATCTGCACATGCGCAGAAGGTGTTTTTACTTCCGCATCGCTACTTCGCGAAAACCCGCTCGTTGCGGGGGCTCCTGGAACGGAACCCTCGCAACGAGCGGGGGATCACTGTATTTTACATTTGGAAACATTAAACTGCAGTTTCCATTGCTTTGACCATTTATCTAGTAAAGCTAAACCATTTACCATATTACAGACGCCTCCAGGAACATCAACCCTATTGCACACTTTAGAATCATCGGCAAGTAGGCAAACCTTCCCTACCAAACCTTCCCCTATGTCACTCACAAACATATTAAAAAGAATAGGACACCGCTCGTAACCAGTCTCTGCTCAGAATACTCGCCATTGACAACAATCCTGCGATATCTACACTTCAGCCAGCTTTTATCCAAATTATTTAATTTGTCTCTAGCTTGAAATTGATTGCATATTTTCTGTTTGCAATGAGAAAAAAATGAAACCTTGATTCTGCTTTTGTAAACTAGACAGGCTTATTGTGATAGAAATGGCTTGTATTTACTGTTGTGTAAAAACAAAAGGTTGTGGTTGTAATGTTGTTACCTTCAACTGTACCAAAGAGAGTCGGAAGTAGATAATTTTTTCTTTTTTTCCCTCCCATTACTCTGTACCTGCTCTTTCCCCCTTCCTCACTTTTCCATGGTTTTTTCCTTTGTATTTTATACTTCAATGGATTAATAGAAATAAAAAAGTTAAAATGAAAAAAAACCCACACCACTCATGAACATTTATGAAACTACTACGCAGGCGTTTCCAGGCCTCAAGATGTAGATAATACAGAAAGCAATTTCTGCTCCTCCTGTTTTTATCCCTTTCCCCAATACAAAAACAAGATTAAACTTGCAATAAAGGAGATTTAGCCTAACTGTTCCTGTGTCCTTCCTGCTTTTCTTGGGATATGTTCATTCCCAAAGGAATCTAGAGGTCTCCTACCGCTCCACCATATACGTTGCTGATCTCTTCCTTCTTACCTGAGTCAGGAATCCAGCAGCCCTTCCACTTCCACCTATAGAAGGAGATGGTTCCGTGAACACCGGTGACTCCATTTTGTCCCCTGGGAAGGAGAGAGACAGGGTGGAAACAGGAAAAGGTTCAACTTCATCTTTTCTGGCTCGGAGGCACAAGATAAGATTCCTTCCTGTCCTGCCCAGTGAGACTGTTCTCCTAAACTTTTGGAGCAACACATGGAAGTTTATCCTCTTGGCGGCAAAAGCATTTGCTCAACCACTGTGAATTCTCACACACCCCCACTCACCCTAGTTTGAAATGAGAGAAATCAGTGAAATTCTAGCAATCCGGGAAACATGCTTGTAAGGACAGGGGATGTTGGAAAATACCAGAATACTTCCGGGACCGCCTTCTACCACACGAATCCCAGTGACCGATTAGGTCCCACAGAGTTGGCCTTCTCCGGGTCCCGTCGACCAAACAATGGCGTCTGGCGGGACCCAGGTGAAGAGCCTTCTCTGTGGCGGCCCCAGCCCTCTGGGACCAACTTCCCCCGGAGATTAGGACCGCCCCCCCCCCTCCTTGGCTTTTTGTAAACTTTTGAAAACCCACCTATGTCACCAGGCATGGGGACATTAATATACCCCTTAGCTATTATGATTTATGTATGATTTGTTTGGGCTGTATGATTGCTTTTTATAAGAGTTTTAAACTGTTTTTTAATCATTGGATTTGTATGTACTATGTATTGTTTTGTTGTGAGCCGCTCTGAGTCCTCGGAGAGGGGTGGCATACATATTTAATAAATTATTATTATTATTATTATTGTTGTTGTTGTATGGGACAGCAGGGATCTGCGCAGGAATTTACTCAAAATTATCTCTTAAGAAAGACCAAAAACAATGAGAAATCTCTCGTGATGGAGGAGGAACCAGAATGCAACTCAAGGTGGCCCCTACAAGGTCTTCTGCTAAAGGCGAGCCATAAGCATGCTCTGAAGGGAGGGAATTCCTTTGTGCGTCTTAAGTCTTCTAGCTTGAAAAGGGAATTGGGTCACCTTCTACTAAACCCAACAACTAATATAGGAGGAGACACAGGGAATTAAGGATAACTGGAATCTTCCTAGAAAACCTCCAATCCAGTTTAAGAGACTTCCCTTACCTCCTGAGGTGCCCTGATCTTGACCTTTATCCTTGGGGAGCCCTCTGAAAGACAGATCAGGAGAAAGATTTGTGAGACCAATTACTCAATTATTCCCCATTCCTGCAAGGAACTCAACACTTGAAATATAAGCAAAGAAGATCTGTTAAGCATACAGGACAAAAGAGGATGTGGATTTTATCTTCTGCTTACAAAACTCTTGTGTCCATCAGTGCCGATGGATGAGAGCCAATGGGAGAATCGCTCCAAATCAGAAACTCTTTGGAAGCATTTATTCTTTTATTGATTGGTTTTGTCCAATACACAATGAGGGTTTTAGTGGATATACACATAATAAAATACATGATGAAGGTTACAGAGGATATACTCATAGTAAAATATATCTAAGAAAGAATAGAAGATATAGTAATAGAACATATCAATGAAAGAATAGAAGAACAGATATAGGAATAGAAGAAAGGTATAGGAGATATAGGAGAGCAATAGGGCAGGGGACGGAAGGCTCTCTAGTGCACTTGTACTCGCCCCTTACTGACCTCTTAGGAATCTGGAGAGGTCAACCGTGGATAATCCAAGGGTAAAGTGTTGGGGGTTTGGGGATGACACTACTGAGTCCGGCAATGAGTTCCACGCTTTGACAACTCAGTTACTGAAGTCATATTTTTTACAGTCAAGTTTGGAGTGGTTAATACAGTATTAAGTTTAAATCTGTTGTGTGCTCTTGTGTTGTTGTGGTTGAAGCTGAAGTAGTCACCTACAGGCAGGACGTATGAACAATTTCGTTAATGAGGTTCTCTAAAGTCTACGGAGAGGGGTGGCATACAAATCTATTAAATAGTAATAATAATAATAATAATAATAATAATAATAATAATGCAACAACAATAATAAATATCTACTCGGATTATTAATCTCCAAAACTCCATCAAGGAGAAATGGGGATATTAAAGCACGTGAAGAAGATCTCTTTGTATCCCCCCAAAAAGAAGCTTCTGTCACCTGGATCTCTTCCTGCTTCTCCTCTGGTCTCCCAGGCTCAGAAGGGATCTCCCAGCTTTCAACTGGTCTCCGCGGGATCTCCACAGATCCTCCCAGCCTCAGAATCGGAATCTGAATGGAGATGTGAACAAGGGATGGGATCCCTTTATTCTTCCTCCCCTCCTCCCACCTGCCCCATTGTTAAATCTCCCGCCACGCACAGCCAAGAGCAGTTATGAGGCGTGAAATGAATCAGACCAGTCAGGAATGGTACAGACGGTTCCGTTTATTCAGCTCGAACAAGTGACTTCAGCCAGGAAACGCGTCTGAGCTGTCAGTGTCAAAAGCAGCTCTATTTATACTTTAAAGGCTCGCGCCTAAAAGAAACGGCCGTGCGTCTTAACCAATCAGACGCGACCTTGATTTATTCACATTTTAAAATTTACAGAGACAGTATTTTACAGAATTTCTTTTTACAGACTTAACACCCCTCCCTCATTGGTTGAGCGCAACTGTCAATCAGTGAGCCATGTGATGTAATCCTCCAGTCTGCTTGGCCTGCGTGAAAGTCGCTCAGACCTGCGCAGATCATTTGCGTCTGTGAACTCAACGGAGGAGGATGGCTCGTTGCAGTCTCTTGTCCGCGGCTGGGCCCGAGTTGGGGCTCCGGCCTGCGGCTGAGGATTTGATGGCGTTGCACCGGTTCCTGACGAGGAGGACGGCTCGGAGTCGTTGTTGGAGAATCCTGGCCGTGGTGAGTCCATTAAACAATCAAAAAGTTCAGGCTCTGTGTGAGAGTCTGCTTGGGGGGAAGAATGTTGGTTAGCGGTTTGATCATTGTCAGGTGTTAAACGCCCCCGCAAGTGATCTATGTGCCGCTTCCATGTGCGGCCATCCTCTAGTAGAACAAAATATGTTTTAGGAGCTGTTTGCTGGAGTATTTTTCCTTTGAGCCAGTTTAAACCCCCATCAAAATTTTTAGCAAATACATTTTGCCCTAGGTACATACTTCTTTCAGGTATTCTGCCTGTTACATCATTATAATTTGTTGTACAATAATGGGGGTGCAACCTGTCCAGAGGGGACCTTATTTTCCGACCCAATAGAATTTCTGCAGGGCTTTTATTAGTGATGGAATTTGGGGTGATATGTTGCATTAACAGGAATTTATCCAAATTGTGTTGTAATTCCCCTGGGCCTGCCCTGCGCAGTGCCTCTTTGGCCACCCGAACATAACGTTCTGCCAGACCATTAACCCATGGCGAATAAGGAGATGTGAGGGCGTGTCTGACCCCCAAATTACTGAGAAAACATTCAAATTGTCTGGCAGTCAATTGTGGCCCATTATCAGAAACCAGGATGTCTGGACACCCATGCGTGGCAAACAAGTGATACAAAGCCTTTATGGTGGCGCAAGTAGTGATGTTTTGCATGGCTATTATTTCTACCCATCTGGAGAAAGCATCTACTACAATCAAAAAGTTTTGGGATCCAATAGGGCCTGCAAAATCGATGTGTATGCGTGACCATGGCCCAGTGGGTTTCTCCCATTCAATTGGTGTTGTTTTGGGGGGATTGGGACGTGACTCCTGGCAAGGGTCACAGTTTGCTACCCATTGCTCGATGTCTGAGTCTAGGCCTGGCCACCACAAGTGTCCTCTGGCCAAACCCTTCATTCTAACAATACCTGGGTGGCCCTCGTGTAGCATACATAGCACTTTTTGTTTTAAACTGTTAGGGATGACTACCCTGTCACCCCATAAAATACAACCCTTCATATAAGACAATTCCAACCTTTTTGCTTTAAATTCTGTTAGTCCTGCTTCCTCATGATCTCCTATCCAACCCTTTTGAATACAGTTAATAACTTTTAACAATATTGGGTCCTTTTTGGTGTGTTCAGCTACCTCTTTGGCTGTGGTCAGAGGATTTTCCTCAAAGTCTAGTAGCAATATGTCTTCTGCCGGGGTTGGGTCTTTAACTAATTCAGGCATGGGGCATCTGCTTAGGCCATCTGCATGGTTAATTGTTTTTCCCCCTTTGTGGTTTAACTCATATTGGTATCCAGATAAAAATAGCGCCCACCTAATCAATCTGGGGGACATGAAAGGAGGAGTTGGCTTGTTAGAAGCCAATAGACCTAATAGGGGTTTGTGATCTGTAATAAGTTCAAAACTCCTCCCACACAGGTAGTTGTGAAATTTCTTCACGCTGGAAACTAGGGCCAATGCCTCTTTGTCCAGTTGGCTATAATTCCTTTCGGCCATGGACAATGTCCTGGAGAAAAAAGCAATTGGGGCTTCCGTTTTGTTGGGCATTATATGAGCTAATACCCCGCCTACCCCATAAGCCGAAGCGTCACATGTAAGCCTTATGGGCAAAATTGAGCTGTATTGAACCACTACGCTTTTAGATGTCAATAATTGTTTTATTTTGCAAAAAGCTTCGCGCTCAGGTGTGCCCCAGGTCCATGGAATTCCCTTCTGCAGCAGTCTGTGTAGCGGTTCTGCTGCCGTTGCCTTCTGTTTTAGAAAGATAGAATAAAAATTAAGAAGGCCCAAGAATGCTTGGAGTTCCGTTTTATTATTTGGCTCGGGTGCTTCTGTTATGGCTTTTAATTTTTCTGTTGTGGGATGGATTCCCTCACCGTCTATTCTGTAACCCAGAAATTCGATGCTTTTGGCTCCCCATACACATTTGTCTGCTTTTACTCTCAAACCCCTGGATTGTAGCCTGGACAATACTTCTCTAATTCTGTCATTTAATTGTGACTGGTTGTCCCCTGAGATAAGTATATCATCAAAATATGGGGTGGTTCCTTTTATGCCTGCCAGTAACCGCTCCATTAGGCTTTGGAAAATGCCTGGGGCTATGCTGACCCCAAATTGTAAGCGGGTGCACCTGAAAGCACCCCTGTGAGTAACTATGGTCTGTGCCAGGGATGTGGCCTCATCGACCGGGAGCTGTTGGTATGCCTGAGCGAGGTCGATTTTAGAGAAGACCCTTCCCTCCCCCAGTGAGTGCAGGAGCTGTTGGACTACCGGAATTGGATATGGGTGGTGTTGGAGGGCTTTGTTTATCGTTGCTTTGTAATCTGCACAGACCCTTAAGGAGCCATCAGGTTTAAGCGGTGTGACTATAGGGGTTTCCCATGGCCCTTGTTCCACCGGGACTAGAATGCCCTGAGCTATAAGTTTATCCAGTTGGATGTCCAATTTGGGGAGGAGTGGTAAAGGGACCCTGCGAGGTTTAAGTCTGACAGGGGGAACCTTTGGGTCTAGAGAAAAAGAAATAGGCGGCCCATTATATGTGCCCAAAGTAGGGCTGAAGACCTCAGGGAACTCTTGAACAAAGTTAGGAACATCATTATCAGCATTAATATTACAAATTCCCGATATTTCAATGCCTAGAGGAGACATCCATGTTAACCCAAGGAGGGAGTGTTTAGCTCCCTCAACCACAACCAATGGAAGAGAACATTTACATTTCTTAAATTGAACAGGCACATCTACTTTACCCAATACAGGTATAACATTTCCCTGAAAATCCCTTATAACCAGAGTTGATTGCATTAAATCAGATTTAAGAAAATTTGGCATGTACATTTTAAATTTGTCCCAAGGCATAATAGAGTACTTTGACCCTGTGTCTAATTCCAAATTACAGGGTTTGCCATTTAAATGTAAGGAGATAACAATTTTGCTCCCCTTTTTTGTATTTGCGCAATTTACGTAAGTTTGTGCGTTACCTCGTGAGTAGTCACGGTTAGCGGTGGAGTAGTTTCTGCGGTTGAAGCCTCTGGAAAATTTGTTGTCTCGCGGTTGTTGTGCCTGATTGTTGAATCTCGGTTGGCGGGGTGCAGAGAAGGACTCCTCGGGAAGGGGCGCTCTGCATGCCTCTGCGATGTGTCCGCACCGGTTGCAGCGGCGGCAAATGGCGTCGCGGAAAGGGCAGCGTTGTCTTGCGTGGTTCCCTCGGCATCCAGGGCAAGGGTTGGATGGTCGTTGGTATCTGGGCTGTCTGGCTTGGTCAGATGGCAGCAGAAGACAGGTGTCGTCGTCCGTGGCAGCTGGGCTGAGGTCATCTGGTGCCTCGGTGTGGGAGCCAGCAACGGAGATCTTTGAAACGGTTTCTTTTTTCTCGTGTTCCTTTAGTTCTTTTGCGGCCGCGTCAGCTACTTCGGCAGTTTGAGCCAGCTTGATGACAGATTGAAGCGTTGGCTCATCTTCTGTTAGTATTTTATTTCGGACCGCGGCGTTCTTCATCCCGAAAATAAGAGCGTCGGTGAGGCGAGCTTCCGGGTTGTCAAATTTGCACTTTGACAGTACCGTGCGAAGTCGCGTGGCGAATTGGTTTATGGATTCCGACTCACGTTGTGTCATTCTGGAAAATTGATGTCTGTAGACTACGGCAGGTTTCATTGGTTTGAAATGATTGGCGAGTCTCGTTTGGAGGTCGTCCCAAGGAACGTTCTTAGCCGGGAGCGGGTCGGTCAGCGTTTGAACGAGGTCGAAGATTTCAGTCCCGCAATAATTTAGAAAAATCGCCCGCTTCCTGTCGGCTTCTGCTTCTCCCATTCCTGCCGCTTCGAGGAAAATCTCGAATTTTGCCATGTAGGCGTCCCATGATGACTTTTCGGGGTCGAAGAAGTCGGGAGCCCGGCCGATCTGGAGGTTGTTCATGCTTGACTCGTGGATTCTTCGTTCTCTCGTCGCCAGTGAAATGAATCAGACCAGTCAGGAATGGTACAGACGGTTCCGTTTATTCAGCTCGAACAAGTGACTTCAGCCAGGAAACGCGTCTGAGCTGTCAGTGTCAAAAGCAGCTCTATTTATACTTTAAAGGCTCGCGCCTAAAAGAAACGGCCGTGCGTCTTAACCAATCAGACGCGACCTTGATTTATTCACATTTTAAAATTTACAGAGACAGTATTTTACAGAATTTCTTTTTACAGACTTAACAAGGCGAGTTTCCCGCTCCCTCAGAATCTCCTTCCCTCCCCTGAGTGACGGACGCCCCCTCAAAAGATCCGAGCAACTGTCAGCTGGAACTGTCCGTGGACTCAGACTGATTGGAGCGTGCGCAGTGGTGCCGTCAGTCGACAGCCAAGAGGTCGCCCCCTGCTGGCTACTGAAGGGAAATCGCGACCCTGGAGGCAGCTTTGGAGCTACACCTGCCTTGGAGAGCAAACTCTCTTTTTAAAAAAAATATTATTATAAATTTTATTTATATACATATACTGTATATAAACAATAAATATATCAAAACCAATACATTTAAAAGAAAAAGAAAAAAAAGACATAGAACAAGGGAAAAAAACCCAGTTTGGACGTGTTTGCAGCGTTTTCTATAGAAAAAAAATGGTTCTAACTATGGTAACATTCTATTATAGCTCTATTAAATGATTTGCATATGCCACTTTTGAAAAAGTATACACATCTTAAATTATACGGAACATTCTATATCTATATAGGTTGACCTATCCAGATTCCTAAGAGGTCAGTAAGGGACGAGTACAAGTGCACCAGAGAGCCTTCCGTCCCCTGTCCTATTGCTCTGCTATATCTTCTACATCTTATCTTCTATTCCTATATCTCTTCTTCTATTCTTTCATTGATATGTTCTATTCCTATATCTTCTCTTCTATTCTTTCTTAGATATATTTTACTATGAGTTTCTCCTCTATAACCTTCACCATGTATTTTACTATGTGTATATAGATATATGCCCACTAAAACCCTCATTGCGTATTGGACAAAATAAATAAATAAATAAATAAAATAATATTAATAATAGATTCTAATGCCAGGCAATAGTTTTGTCAAATAAATGTTTTTCTGATCTTATTTTAACCACTGTGAAGCCAGGTGGAGATTAAATGCTTGTTCTGTCCTTTTGGGAGCTTTCGATTCATTCTCTACGTCTCTGTCTCTCTCTCTCTCTCTCTCTCTCACACACACACACACACACACAGAGAGAGAAACCACATGCTCACACACGAAGCAAGGAGTCTATAAAGATGTTTTTGCAAGAAGAAATGACTGGACTTTGGGGGTGGGTGGGTTGGAAGACGTTTTGCTTTTTCTCCAAGATGCTTCTTCAGCTCTCACTAGAAGGAGGGGAACGCAACAATTGATATTCCTTGCGGAGAGTAGCTCATTTATTATTATTATTATTATTATTATTATTATTATTTATTAGATTTACGTCCTTTTAGAGAAATCCTTGAGGCCAATTGGAGGATTTTCCTGGTCTTCCTCGGGGTCACACCGGGTAGTGCAAATGGGTGTAGAAACCTCTTGGAACTGCGGCAAGGACTGTGTTGTAGACCCTCATCCGGTCAGAGCTCAAGAGGCTGCTTGGATGAGAAGAGAAACATCTTCACCTCCAACATATTGGCCCCAACAAACTGGGTCCTCATTTTACCCTCTGCCATGGATCATGGAGCTTCAGTATTTATGTGCTACTTCGTCATAGTTATGTCATCAAGGATCGTGAGAAAAATGGAGAGTGGGAGAACAGCCACTAGCCCAGAAGACAGAAATAAATGTTACAGACATCCTCGTCGCCTGACGTTTCTCGGTTGCCAAACTTCCCAGGAGGACAATACTCTGGAAAGCAAGAGTTGGTTGTGCACTCACGGGGAGGCTAGAGAGACATGGGGAAAACAAGAGGAGACCTCCGTTATAGGATGGGCGACAGAGAATATTTATAGCTCACACTCTCAATACAGATCTGCCGCCCATCCGCCCATCCTTTATTGTTTGTTGTTATTGTACATTGTTTCTCGTAAGATTCACTGTGTAATTCTTGGTTTTTTCTTTGTGTTTCTTTTCTCATTTTTTTTCTTCCCTTTTTTCCCTCTTTTTACATGCTTAAATTGTTATTTTATTATTATTATTATTATTATTATTATTATTATTATTATTATTATTATTATTTTATTGGATTTGTACGCTGCCCCTCTCCGCAGTCTATTTGTACTGTTATTGTGTTCATTGTATTTATCTTTGTAAATAAAATTTATTTTAATAATAATTTTTTTAAAAAAACAAGTGGAGACCTCCAGATTTCAGGCCACATCGACTAGTAGTCTGGAATTTTGGACCAGAATAGTTACAGGACCCCTTCTGCCACATGAGTCCCAGTAACTGGTCAGGTCCCACAGAGTCGGCCTTCTCCAAGTCCCATCAACTAGACAATATCGCTTGGTGGGGCTTAGGGGGAAGAGCCTTCTCTGTGGCGGCCCCGACCCTCTGGAATCAGCTCCCCCCAGAGATTCGTAGTGCCCCCACCCTCCTTGCCTTCCGTAAGAATCTCAAGATTCATTTATGTCACAAAGCTTGGTGCTATTAGACTGCTGCCCTCTGCCCAACCAAAGTTATGCGAGTTAGTTGCCCTGAATGGGTATGAGTGTTTTCATGGTCTTTGGGTTTTTAGGTTATTAGTTATTAATAGCATTCAGGTTGTTATATATTGTTATTTCATATGTTGTAAGCCTCCACGAGTCCTCAGAGAGAGATGGCATAAAAATCGAATGAATGAATGAATGAATAAATGTCAACCTCTCAACAGTCTTTATGTCCCCTAGACATCTTTGCTCAGGATACCTCACAGGTGAACACATAAAGGTACTTACCTCCAGTTATGCTGCCCACAGATTTATTTATTTATTAGATTTGTGTCCCCAAAATGGGAGGAAAGCCACGGAGAACCCTCATCCAGACCAGGGAGAGGTTTCTGAGAAGGGTGATTCCTCTTCTTAAACACACGTCTCCCTTACTCAAAACCTCTGGACAAACGGCCCTTTCCAGTTGCCTATCCCTTGACCCCCCCCTTTCTGTGGGTCAGGGGATCCCCCTTTTCCCTGCAAAGCGGCCCCGAACGGAGATACCGAAGATGAGAAGCAGCGGATGGAAGGTAACCAAGGAGAGAAGCAACCTGGAACTAAGGAGAATCTTCCTCACAATGAGGAGAATTAACCAGCGGAACTGCTTACCACCAGAAGTCATGGGGGTTCCTCACTGGAGGGTTCTAAGAAGAGGCTGGACAGCCCCTTGTCAGAGATGGTACATGCCTGAACAGGGGGCTCGGCTAGAAGACCTCCAAGGTCCCTTCCAGCTCTGTTCTATTCTAACTTTTTCTTGGTTCTGCCCATCAATAAACTTCCTTTCTTAAGCAGCTTCCATTTTATTCCCTTCTTGGAATTTGACCTGATTTTTCTTATGACACTTATTTATTTATTCATTTGTCCAATCAAAAATACATAGGAAGAAAGATAGACATGTGATAATATAAAAGAGGGTGAAAGTGAACTTAGAGGAGAGGATATATGAAAGGAAGAGAATATATAAGATAGGTGAGAGAAAGGAAAGACAATTGGACAGGGGACGAAAGGCACACCAGTGCACTTATGTACGCCCCTTACTGGCCCCTTAGGAACCTGGAGAGGTCAATCGTGGAGAGTCTAAGGGAGAAATGTTGGGAGTTAGGAGTTGATACAATGGAGTCCGGTAATAAGTTCCACGCTTCGATAACTCGATTGTTGAAATCATATTTTTTACAGTCAAATTGGGAGCAGTTCGTATTAAGTTTGAATCTGTTGAGTGCTCTTGTGTTGTTGCAGTTGAAGCTGAAGTAGTCATTGACCGGTAGTAGGACGTTGCAGCATATGATCTTGTGGGCAATACTCAAATCGTGTTTTAGGCGCCGTAGTTCTAGGCTTTCTAGGCCCAGGATTGCTAGTCTATTTTCGTAGGATATTCTGTTTCGAGTGGAGGAGTGAAGGGCTCTTCTGGTGAAATACCTTTGGATGTTTTCGAGGGGGTTGATGTCTGAGATGTGGTATGGGTTCCAGACAGACGAGCTGTATTCTAGGATGGAAAAAGTTACGAGATTTGTATTCTCCCTTCATGAAGTGAAGCGGGGGCGCAGAGTTCTCTCTCCATCTATTTTCCTGCCTCGTTTGGCCAGGATTATTTTTGTGTTCTTCCACAACATGGAGGGCAGAATAGCAGGCTCAAGTTCCTCTTAGCCAGCATAGCTTCCTCTAGTTATCTTGTTCTGCTACGTACTCCGCCAACTTTCAGTTTACAAGAAGGAATTTTTGAAAAGGCCTTCAAAGAAATAGGAATAAACATATCATAACCGCTAGAGGTCCCCCCCCATTTTTTGATAATTCTTTGACTCAAAGAATTATGCACATAACCATTTTTAAGAAGCCTTATTTATCACCTGTAGTCCAAACTCAACCCAGACAAGATGGAGTGGCTGGGTTTTGCCTCCCAAGGACAATTCCATCTGTCCGTCAATTACCCTGGGGGGAGAATCATTGACCCCCTCAGAGAGGGTTCGCAACTTGGGCGTCCTCCTCGATCCACAGCCCACATTAGAGAAACATCTTTCGGCTGTGGCGAGGGGGGCGTTCGCCCAAGTTCGCCTGGTGCACCAGTTGCGACCCTATTTGGACCGGGACTTATTGCTCACAGTCACTCATGCTCTCATCACCTCAAGGTTCAACTACTGTAACGCTCTCTACATGGGGCTACCTTTGAAAAGTGTTCGGAAACTTCAGATCGTGCAGAATGCAGCTGCGAGAGCAATCATGGGCTTTCCCAAATATGCCCATGTTACACCAACAATCCGCAGTCTGCATTGGTTGCCGATCAGTTTCCGGTCACCATTCAAAGTGTTGGTTATGACCTATAAAGCCCTTCATGGCACCGGACCACCGGGACGAAAGCGCTCCCAGTGGTCCGGTGGCTGGGAGCGCGGATGAGGAGAAACCGCAGCCACCGCCACGGGAGAAGTCACGCCCCAAGGCAGGAGGCGGCAGCGGAGGAGATGGGGCGGATCGGGCGGGCGGGGGCAGGGCCGAGAGGGGGCCGGAGGCACCATGGAGAGGCAGGAGCGGCTGCGGTTCCCTTTCTTTCTACCCCCGATGCCTCCCCGCCCCTGCACCCCCCCTTGCGGGCTGGCAGGGGGATGGGGAGCGCGCGCCCGTGGAAAAGGGCGCGCGGGGGGGTATTTTGGGGCACACGCGTGCGCACGGCCACAGCTTACGGAGAACACTGACATCCAGTGTTGGAGCATCCACAATTTCTAGAGACAAATCATTCCCACTGATTAATTGTTCTCATTATCAGGAAATTTCTCTTTAGTTGTAGGTTGGTTTTCTCCTTGAATAGTTTCCATCCATTGTTTCTTGGAACACTGCTATCATCTCACCCCCTAGTCCTTCTTTTCATGAAAGTAGACATACCCAATTCCAGCAAATGTTCTCTAATAATTTTTGTTGCTCTCTGCACCTTTTTGTTGTTCTCTGCACCCTTTCTAGAATCTCAACATCTTTTTTATATCATGATAACAAAAACTTAGTGCAATATTAGAAACATAGAAACATAGAAGACTGACGGCAGAAAAAGACCTCATGGTCCATCTAGTCTGCCCTTGTACTATTTTTTGTATTTTATCTTAGGATGGATATATGTTTATCCCAGGCATGTTTAAATTCAGTTACTGTGGATTTACCAACCAGGTCTGCTGGAAGTTTGTTCCAAGGATCTACTACTATTCTAAGTGTGACCTTACCAAGGCATTTTAAAGTGGTACTAATACCACTTTATATATGGAAATATAGTTGACAAGACAGGAAAAGCATAAATATTTATATTTTCTTCTTCATGAATTACCAGAAATGTAAATCAAGGAAATAAGGGTGTGTTATGTAACCGCCTTTTATATGTATGTATTATACAGTTGTGTTTCTGTACTCTTTTTAATGTTTTTGTTTGTAATTTTTTTTGCTCTTTATCTTTCGTTGTAAGTCTAAATTTCAATAAAAAAAATAAAAATAAAGCGGTACTAACATTTTATGTGATCTTGATTCTATCCCTTTTAATGCAGTCTATGAGTCTGTTGGGGGTTATTTTTTGGGGAGGGGGGGAATTGTAGCTTACTGCTGAATCATGTTTAAGTGGGACTCCAAGGATTAGGACTCCAAGATCCCTCTTAATTTTACTAATGTTGAGCAATTCTATGCCAGTGAATTTGTTGTTTCTTCCCCCTAAAAGATGGAGCTTAATTTGTCAATCCTTCTATATCTTGAACTTCTGGAGTGTTGGTATTCCTTTCAATTTGGTCTTGTCTGTAAATTTGATGAGTTCCTGGAGGCGTCTATAATATGGTAAATGATTTAGCTTTGCTGGATAAGTGGTCAAAGCAATAGAAACTGCAGTTTAATGTTTCCAAATGTAAAATAATGCACTTGGGGAAAAGGAATCCTCAATCTGAGTATTGTACTGGCAGTTCTGTGTTAGCAAATACTTCAAAGGAAAAGGATTTAGGGGTAGTGATTTCTGACAGTCTCAAAATGGGTGAACAGTGCAGTCAGGCGGTAGGGAAAGCAAGTAGGATGCTTGGCTGCATAGCTAGAGATATAACAAGCAGGAAGAGGGAGATTATGATCCCGCTATAGAGTGTGCTGGTGAGACCACATTTGGAATAATACTGTGTTCAGTTCTGGAGACCTCACCTACAAAAAGATATTGACAAAATTGAACGGATCCAAAGACGGGCTACAAGAATGGTGGAAGGTCTTAAGCATAAAACGTATCAGGAAAGACTTCATGAACTCAATCTATATAGTCTGGAGCAGTGATTTTCAACCTTTTTTGAGCCGCGGCACACTTTTTACATTTACAAAATCCTGGGGCACACCACCAACCAAAATGACACAAAAAGACAGTAAATATTATTTATTTATTTATTTATTTATTCAATTTTTATGCCCCCTTCTCCTTAGACTCAGGGCGGCTTACAACATGTTAGCAATAGCATTTTTTAACAGAGCCAGTATATTGCCCCCACAATCTGGGTCCTCATTTTACCCACCTCGGAAGGATGGAAGGCTGAGTCAACCTGGAGCTGGGGATGAGATTTTAACTGCTGACCTTCAGATTTACAGTATTTCTACATGTATTTATACATAGAACATACAATCCCATGTAACATCCCCTTATAAATACAGTCAATCATCAATCATCCCTCCTCAAATTTATACTACTGTCTCATTTCTGTCTCTCCCCCCGCCCCTTATATGTCTGTGTGTACTCAAACCATTTCCAAAACCAGGTGAGGGCTGGGGTTTTATTCTCTTTTATTCTTTTCAAAAACAGGTGAGGGCTGGGGTTTTTTTCTTATTATTTGGGTGCTTTTTACCATATGCGTCAAGAATCACCTCTCTCTCTCTTTTGTTTCTCCTCTCATTCTCTGCCTCAATCATTTTCTCATTTCTCCTCCCCTTTTTGTTCTCATTTCTCTCTCTCTCTCCTTTCCTCTTCCTATCTGTCTCTCTTGCTTTCTTTTTTTTCTCTCTCTCTCTTTCTTGCTTTCTTTCAGTATCTCTTGCTATCTCTCTTTTTCTCTCTTGCTTTTCTTCTCTCGTGCTTTTTCTTGTTCTTTCTCTCTCTCTGTTGCTCTCTCTCATTCTCTTATTTTCTCTCTCTCTCTTTTCTTTCTCTCTCTCTGTTGCTCTCTCTCATTCTCTTATTTTCTCTCTCTCTTTTCTTTCTCTCTCTCTGTTGCTCTCTCTCATTCTCTTATTTTCTCTCTCTCTCTCTTTTCTTTCTCTCTCTCTTAGTCTCTCTCTCTCTTGTTCTCTCTTATTTTCTTTCTCTCTCTTGTTCTTTCTCTCTCTGTCATGCTTTCTCTCTCTTGTTCTTCCTCACTCTCTCTCTCTCTGTTGCTATTAGCACTCCGGATCGGGCAGGCAGAGACATCGACGAGAAGCCATGGGCGTGAGGGGGCTCCAGAGAAGGAAGGATCGGGCGGGGGGGGGCTCCTGCAAGTGGAAGCCTCAGCCCTGGAGCCCCCTCACACCCATGGCTTCTCGTCGATGTCTCTGCCTGCCCGATCCGCGGGAGTGCTAATAGCGGCGGCGGGCAGGAGCCCCCCCCTGCTATTCCCGCCGCCGCCGCTATTAGCACTCCGGATCGGGCAGGCAGAGACATCGACGAAAAGCCATGGGCTCCAGGGGGCTCCAGGGCTGAGGCTTCCACTTGCAGGAG
Source organism: Erythrolamprus reginae (assembly GCF_031021105.1). NCBI lineage: Eukaryota > Metazoa > Chordata > Lepidosauria > Squamata > Dipsadidae > Erythrolamprus > Erythrolamprus reginae. The sequence goes on from NC_091951.1 coordinate 3,589,576, forward strand.
CCCCCCCCTATTCCCGCCGCCGTCGCCACCGCTATTAGCACTCCCACGGGCGAGGGGGCTCCAGGGCTGAGGCTTCCACTTGCAGGAGCCCCCCCCCGCTATTCCCGCCACCGTCGCCGCCATTAGCACTCCCACGGGCGAGGGGGCTCCAGGGCTGAGGCTTCCACTTGCAGGAGCCCCCCCCCCGCTATTCCCGCCGCCGCCTCTATTACCACTCCCGATGCCACAAGTGAAAGCCTCAGCCGCTACTATTGCCATCCCGCCGAGTCCCAAGCTCACCTGCTGCAAAGAAGGAAGGCACGAAGAAGAAAGGCGCGAAAATGAAGGTGTGAAGAAGCAAGCCGGGACACTCAACTTCCGGTTTGGAAGCGGAACTTTGCGGCACACCTGACCTTGTCTCGCGGCACACTACTGTGCCGCGGCACAGCGGTTGGGAAACGCTGGTCTGGAGGACAGAAGGAAAAGGGGGGACACGATCGAAACATTTAAATATGTCAAAGGGTTAAATAAGCTCCAGGAGGGAAGTGTTTTTAATAGGAAAGTGAACACAAGAACAAGGGGACACAATCTGAAGTTAGTTGGGGGAAAGATCAAAAGCAACATGAGAAAATATTATTTTACTGAAAGAGTAGTAGATCCTTGGAACAAACTTCCAGCAGACGTGGTAGATAAATCCACAGTAACTGAATTTAAACATGCCTGGGATAAACATATGTTGTGGTTGGTTCTGGCCCAGCTCCTGCCCCAAGGACTGTGGATGTGGGGGAGACATCCACATGCTGCAGGCCTGTTTTGGCCCAGGTGGAATCTGCTGGTGAAGGCTCCTCTGACCAAGAAGACATGAGTGACAGGGAGGAGGAGAGTGTGGCAGACAGCTCAGAAGGAGATCAATTATCTAGCTCCTCCTTGGATTCAGAACAAGAGTTAATGATACAGCCACGCATGCGGAGAGCGATGCATAGGCAGCAACAACTGAGAGATTATTATCAAAGAAAATGAGGCCACCTGTGGTTGGGTGGGGCTGTGGTCATTAGTGAGGCTGCTATAAATAGCAGCCTGTGGGTTTGGCCATTGTGGAGGATTATCAGATCATTATGTTTCGTGACTGCTTTACTGACTTTGACCTTTTGTGTGCTGATTTCCCCCCGCTTTGAGACTAAACCAGAGCAGAGTGTGTTCACTTTGTGAAAGAAGAAGGACTGTGAATTGCCTCACAGCTGCAAGCTAAGTATCACAGAACTGATAAGGGACTTGTACAAATGACCAGTGTGTTTGGAGACAAGTGCTCTTTGCTCTACCAAAAGAGGGCTTGGTTTAAGTGAATTTTCATTATAAAGAACATTGTTTTGAATTTTCAAACGTGTCTGTGTGTGAAATTTGTACCTGTGAATTTTTGGGAGTCGTCTACCAGAGAGCCGGACAGAACAACATATATCCATCATAAGATAAAATACAGGAAATAGTATAAGGGCGGAGTAGATGGACCTTGAGGTCTTTTTCTGCCGTCAGACTTCTATGTTTCTTTCCTCTTGTCTAAATCATTGATGAAGATGAACAGATATTGTGAATCCACCTGTTCTTTTCCCCGTGTTCAGGAGAGTCCTGTGTCCTTCGAGGAGGTGGCTGTGTCTTTCTCTGAGGAGGAATGGTCTCTGCTAGATCCTGACCAGAAAGCGCTGCATTCGGAAGTCATGCTGGAAAACCATAGGATCGTGGTTTTTCAAGGTAAGAGTTTTCTAGTCGCCAGAGTTGAAGAAGACAGATTATATTTTATTTTTAAAAACATTATTATGAGATCTCGTCTTCTGGGAGGAAGAAGGAAAGGATCTGGCCTTCTGGTGCTCCAAGGAAGGAAAGAGTCTATGTCTCTTTGCTTGGATGCTTTCGGTGCCATTTCCTATCTGTATTTTTCCATTTGTATTTGAACTTTTATGAAAAAAATGAACTGTGCTTTTATCATCCTTGGGAGGTCATGTGAGAGGAATGTGTCGTTTGTTCGCTGAAATCTGCAAAATTGTATGAGAACAGAACTTTCACACTCAGGCCATGGAAGAGCATTCCCAATCCAATTCATGCAGTATGACTCACAGCCAGCGTTCCCTGTAAGCTGCGTGCGCGCCCCAAAATACCCCTCGCGCACCCTTTTCCACTTGACTTTCTACAGTTTGATCTTTTTCTCTAACCTTGTTACCATTTTTTATTTCCCTTTCGCTTTGAAGTTGATAATGGGCAGGAGAATCAAGATTCCTGTGAACTGTTCCAAGTGATCGATGCTAAAGAGGGAATGGAGAATTTTGGAATTGGAATGGAAGTCAAAAGCCCTGAGAGAAACCAGTCAAAGAATTGGAATCAGGAAAGCTTATCCTCCACCGATGCTCCGATGCAAGACTTTCTCCCCCAACAAGTTAAAATAAGGGGGAAATATATTGGGAAGAGTGTGAAGCTAATCAAAGCTAAAGCACAAGTTAAAGAACACTACTTAACCCAAAACAAAGGGGACAATGCTATTAAAAGACACAAGAGACAAAATTATACAGTAATGGGACATCCATTCTTTCTCTTGGAAATAACTTTCTTACCTCTCAAAAAGCGATTGGCACAAAAGAGAAGCCTTATAAATGTTTGGAATGTGGAAAATGTTTTAGAACAAGCAGGGAACTTACTTCCCATGAAAGGATTCACACTGGGGAGAAACCATATAAATGCATGGCGTGCGGAAAGACATTTGCTCATAGCAGTACACTTACTTCCCATAAGTGGGTCCACACAGGGGAGAAGCCGTATAAATGCATGGAGTGTGGAAAGACCTTTGCTCATAGAAGTTCACTTACTTCCCATGAAAGGATCCACACAGGGGAGAAACCACATAAATGCATGGAGTGCGGAAAGACATTTGCTCAAAGAGGTAATCTTATTTCCCATAAGATGATCCACACAGGGGAGAAACCATATAAATGCACGGAGTGTGGAAAGACCTTTGCTCGTAGAAGTACACTTACTTCCCGTGAAAGGATCCACACAGGGGAGAAACCATATAAATGCATGGAGTGCGGAAAAACCTTTGCTGAAAAACGTAGTTTTATTTCCCATAAGATCGTCCACACAGGGGAGAGTCCATATAAATGCATGGAGTGTGGAAAGAACTTTGCTGATAAAAGTAGTCTTATTTCCCATAAGATTGTCCACACAGGGGAGAAGCCATATAAGTGCACAGTATGTGGAAAGATCTTTGCTCGTAGAAGTACACTTACTTCCCATAAGATTGTCCACACAGGAGAGAAACCATATAAATGCACGGAGTGTGGAAATACCTTTGCTCGTAGAAGTACAGTTATTTCCCATAAGATTGTCCACACAGGAGAGAAACCATATAAATGCACGGAGTGTGGAAATACGTTTGCTCGTAGAAGTGCACTTACTTCCCATAAGATTGTCCACACAGGGGAGAAACCACATAAATGCATGGAGTGCGGAAATACATTTGCTCAAAGAGGTAATCTTATTTCCCATAAGATGATCCACACAGGGGAGAAACCATATAAATGCACGGAGTGCAGAAAAACCTTTGCTCGTAGCAGTACACTTATTTCCCATAAAATAATCCACACAGGGGAGAAACCATATACATGCATGTAGTGCGGAAAGACATTTGCTCAAAGAGGATATTTTATTTCCCATAAGATGATCCACACAGGGGAGAAACCATATAAATGCATGGAGTGCGGAAAAACCTTTGCTCGTAGCAGCACACTTATTTCCCATAAAATAATCCACACAGGGGAGAAGCCATATAAATGCACAGTATGTGGAAAGATCTTTGCTCGTAGAAGTCAACTTACTTCCCATAAAAGGATCCACACAGGGGAGAAGCCATATGAATGCATGGAATGTGGAAAGAGTTTTGCTGGGAATGCTGATCTTACTTGTCATAAAAGGATCCACGCTCGGGAGAAACTATATAGCAATAGCAATTCCACTTAGTCTTATATACCACTCCACAGAGCTTTATCTTATACTCTGAGCAGTCTACGAAGTCAGCATAAGGGTCCCCAGCAATCTGGATTCTCATATTGGTGACCTCAGATAAAAGTTCAATTAACTGTGAGCCAGTCAAGGTCAAACTCCTAGCTATGGACAATTAGCCTGTAGTACTGCATTCTAACCACTGATCCACCATATCTCTAGATTTTATGCATATCGTGCCTGTCATGCTGGTGCAGAATTTGGTGATAAATTAACAGCTTGCCACACTATCTATAGAAGGCCTGGTGTTTATGGGAACTTGGGACGGGTGACTTCATGAGGGAACTGATGTAGCCACAAAGCATTGACGCAGTGGCTGTGGGTTTTGCCTCCCAAGGACAATTCCATCTGTCCATCCATTACCCTGGGAGGGGGTTACTGACCCCTTCGGAGAGGGTCCGCAACTTGGGCGTTCTCCTCAATCCATAGCTAACATTAGAAAACCATCTTTCGGCTTTGGCGAGGGGGGCGTTTGCCCAGGTTCGCCTGGTGCACCAGTTGCGGCCCTAGCTGGACCGGGAGTCACTACTCGCAGTCACTCATGCCTTCATCACCTCGAGACTCGACTACCGCAACGTTCTATACATGGGGATTCCTTTCAAGAGTGTTTGGAAACTTCAGATCGTGCAGAATGCATCTGCGAAAGCAATCATGGGCTTCCCTAAATATGCCCATGTCACACCAACACTCCGCAGCCTGCATTGGTTGCCGATCAGTTTCTGGTCACAATATAAAGTGTTGGTTATGACCTATAAAGCCCTTCATGGCACCGGACCAGAATATCTCCGGGACCGCCTTCTGCCGCACGAATCCCAGCAACCAGTTAGGTCCCACAGAGTTGGCCTTCTCTGGGTCCCGTTGTCTAAACAATGTTGGCTAGCGGGACCCAGGGTAAGAGCATTCTCTGTGGCGGCCCTGACCCTCTGGAACAGTTCCCTCCCTAGAGATTAGGATTGCCCCCACCCTCCTTGCCTTTCGTAAGCTCCTTAAAACCCACCTCTGCCGTCAGGCATAGGGGAATTGAGACATCATCCCCAGGCCTTTATAATTTGTGTATGGTATGTTGTGTGTATGTTTTTTAATTATGGGTTTTTTAGTTTTTAAATATTAGATTTGTATTTTACATTGTGTGCTACTATTGCTGTGAGCCGCCCCGAGCCTATGGAGAGGGGCGGCATCCAAATTTAATAAATAAATAAATACATTCTTTCAAGTGGTTCAATGCCATCCTATTCCCACCCACCTGGGCAGAAGCAAAAGGAGGATTTACCACACTGGCACAATCTGAGTGGGCAATGTGACAAGTTTGTGGGTGGGGGACTAGTGATGTGAACTTTCAACAGAGTGGGAAACTCAGATTCAGGTTTCCCAGTATAGGTGCCAGGATGGCTCCAGCAACAATTTGGAACTTTGAGGAGGACTTTGACTTTGGCTCTGATTTAGTTTGGATGCTACCTGGAACCTTGACAGGGCCTTTCTGATCCAAATAAGAAAAGGTTGTGGGGGAGACATCCATATGCTGCAGGCCTGTTTTGCTCCCGGTGGAATCTGCTGATGAAGGCTCCTCTGACCAAGAAGACATGAGTGGCAGGGAGGAGGAGAGTGGGGCAGACCGCTCAGAAGGAGATCAATTCTCTAGCTCCTCCTTGGATTCGGAACAAGAGTTAATGATACAGCCACGCATGCGGAGAGCGATGCATAGGCAGCAACAACTGAGAGATTATTATCAAAGAAAATGAGGCCACCTGTGGTTGGGTGGGGCTGTGGTCATTAGTGAGGCTGCTATAAAGAGCAGCCTGTGGGTTTGGCCATTGTGGAGGATTACCTGATCGTGGTGTTTCGTGACTGCTTTACTGACTTTGACCTTTTGTGTGCTGATTTTTACCCGCTTTGAAACTAAACCAGAGCAAAGTGTGTTTCACTTTGTGAAAGAAGAAGGACTGTGAATTGCCCCACAGCTGCAAGCTAAGTATCAAAGAACTGATAAGGGACTTGTACAAATGACCAGTTTGTTTGGAGACCAGTGCTCTTTGCTATACCAAAAGAGGGCTTGGTTTAAGTGAATTTTCATTATAAAGAACATTGTTTTGAATTTTCAAACGTGTGTGTGTCTGAAATTTGTACCTGTGAATTTTTGGGAGGAGTCTACCAGAGAGCCCGACAGAACAGTAGGAAAAACAGATTACAGGAAACCTGGCTCAAAAACAGTAATTATGAAAGGGACCTTTGGAGTCCGAATGGATGATCATTTAAACATGAGTCATGTGTCCCGCAGCAGCCAAAAAAGCTAATACAGTGTTCCCTCTATTTTTGCGGGTTCGAACTTCACGAATAGCCTATACCACGGTTTTTCAAAAAATATTAATTAAAAAATACTTCGCGGTTTTTTTCCTATACCACGGTTTTTCCCACCCAATGATGTCATTTGTCATCGCCAAACTAATATTTTTTGCAAATAAATAACAAAAAAAATAATTATTGTTAAGAAATAATTATGTTTATAAATATCAGGATCACTAAATGTCTTATTCAATGGTGAGTACTAGTAATAATGGGGAGTCAATGATTGTTAAGGGAATGGGAAATGGTAATTTAGGGGTTTAAAGTGTTACAGGAAGGCTTGTGATACTGTCCATAGCCAAAAATGGTGTATTTACTTCCGCATCTCTACTTCGTGGAAATTCAACTTTCGCGGGCGGTCTCGGAACGCATCCCCCGCAGAAATCGAGAGAACACTGTATAATCTTTGATTTATTTTATTTATTTATTTTATTTATTACATTTGTATGCCGCCCCTCTCCGCAGACTCGGGGCGGCTCACAACAGTGATAAAACAATACATAAAAACAAATCTAATATTAAAAGTCTAAATAACTATTTAACACTAAAAGCCTAAAAACCCCATTATTTAAAAAGCATACACACAAACATAACAAACATAAAACTACATAGGCATAAAATTGAAATCACACGAAGTATTAGTTGTTATGCCGGGCTTCTCGTTAATAGCCCCCAGTGAGAGAGGAATGCAAAGTCAGACACACACACGCCGGCACAGAAATAATAGTAGTTTATCTGAAACCGTGTTAAAAGCACATACAGAGTCAAATTTGTCTCACCCAGATAACAGTCCTAAAATTCGGTCAAAAACAGGAACAAATGAGAGCAATTAAGGCAGCTGTGATTCTTCACAACTCCCCCTTCTTTAAGGCCATAAGTGTTAACTGAATTGTCCAAAGAGTCAACAGAGGTCCTGGAATACTCCAAACCTTGGCAATGATTCTTCTCCAAATGAATAAACGTCCACATGCTCACTCCCCAACGCCCGTAATTTATCATCAACCCCATTAACCTAATTGCCTTAGCAACAGGTGTTCTTCTTTATCGCCGATGATACCTGCAGAGTTGGTCCCTTCTAGCCATGAGCCTGCGCATACGAGCATCTATCCACCGATCCTCCTCCAAGTCTGACGTCTCACTAATGGGATCATTAACTAATGGGCTGGCTGCACCCATCTCTCCGTCTGATTCTGCTTCCCCACCATCTGTAGAGCCATATTAACAGCATCACATTAACAATAGGATGCTTGGCTGCATAGCTAGAGTTATAACAAGCAGGAAGAGGGAGATTGTGATCCCGCTGTATAGAGCGCTGGTGGCGAGACCCCATTTGGAATACTGTGTTCAGTTCTGGAGACCTCACCTACAAAAAGATATTGACAAAATTGAACAAGTCCAAAGACGGACTACAAGAATGGTGGAAGGTCTTAAGCATAAAACGTATCAGGAAAGACCTAATGAACTCAATCTGTAGAGTCTGGAGGACAGAAGGAAAAGGGGGGACATGATCGAAACATTTAAATATGTTAAAGGGTTAAATAAAGTTCAGGAAGGAAGTGTTTTTTAATAGGAAAGTGAACACAAGAACAAGGGGGAACAATCTGAGGTTAGTTGGGGGAAAGATCAAAAGCAACATGAGAAAATATTATTTTACTGAAAGAGTAGTAGATCCTTGGAACAAACTTCCAGTAGACGTGGTTGGTAAATCCACAGTAACTGAATTTAAACATGCCTGGGATAAACAGATCCATCCATCCTAAGATAAATTACAGGAAATAGTATAAGGGCAGACTAGATGGACCATGAGGTCTTTTTTTGCCGTCAATTTTCTATGTTTCTAGCTTCACCTGCTGCTTCCTGTCTGTCAGGAAGCTTGTGATCCATTTACAAGTGTGTTTAGATACCGATAGCTAGAGGCTGCCCGCAAACAGTTGAGGAGATTTTTTCATTCCTTATATGACGAGACACCAAAATAAAAGCAGTATATTCTTAAAGAAGAGTATCTGTTCTTTCTAATGGTGCTAAATTGAAGAGGATTGAAGCTGTCCCATAGGATCAAACTGGGCATCAAAAATAGCCAAAATTTGGCAAAACCCTGTTAAATACCAACTTTGAACTCTTTTATTTATTTGTTTATTAGATTTGTATGAACTCATATGTGCTGCAAATTGGAAGTCCTCATTGCAGCTGTGTACTTAGTACACCTGCCGAAAATCAACCTGAAAGGCCAAGTAGTTTTGAGCCTGAACCATGGAAAAAGTAAGAGGACCAGGTACATGGGGTTTTGCCAGTTTATAAAGCCTTACAAGGTGTGATGGTTCTCCAAATATCTCCAACATACTACTGAAACTGATGCGTTTACAGCTTCTAGAGGTTGGCCCAAAATGTCATTTTTGCCGATTCAGCATTTTGCAAACTTTATTTGAGCTCTCCTAGAAATCCCAATTTTTAAGTCTTTTGAACTTTTTAATATCATAATGAAACTATGTGCCAAATTTCATCAAAACCTGAGATGGTAAGGTGGGGGCCACTGGTCGACTTCACATGGAATGACCCATCTGTTATTCTGCTCTCCATGTTGTGGTAGAACACAAAAATAATCCTGGCCAGATGGGGGGAAATCTAATAATTTTCCCCTTTCTTACTTGATTTGAAGGTTCAGCCGCTGTTTGATCTTCATCATAATAATCAGAAAGCTTCACTCTTTGTTTCTCTGCAAGGAATAAATAATTTCAAAATGCACAATTAAGAAAATAGGAGGTTAGGATATTCTATAGAAGAGAAGGGGGAGAGAGGTAGGACAGGTGGGTAATCGGAGGAACTTCCATTACCTCCTGAAGTGTCCTGACTTTGATCTTCCCAAGGGATCCTCCTGAAAAATATCCCCTGGTGGGGCTTTGATGGATTCTTCTTTCCCTCAGGATCTCTCATCTCCACAGTGCAGCAATTCAAATAGGAAGAAGGAAAAAAGAAGCACATCACATGATACAAAGTGGATTCCCAGATTCGGAACACAATCTCAAAGCCCCCAATATCCATCCATGAGGTTGAGTGAGAAAATGGAACAATGTGGAGAATTGCCACATGGGATAAATGCCAGAGAAGTTAGGGAAGGAGGGATGAAGTATTAAACACACGATTCCCTTCTGAGCTCCCGAAATGTCTCACCTGCAACTGGACCTGCTCCTTCTGTTCCTCCACCTGGCTCAGGAGGAGGCCTTCCGCCAGAGCCACCGCCTGGGAGCTGGTCTCTGCTCCACACTCCCGCACCCAGCCCTCCATCTCTGGGGGCAGAAGGGACAGGAGATGCTCCAGAACCCCCAGGTCCAGCATCTGGGCTTTGATGTGTTTCTCTGGCCTCAGCCATCTCCTGGAAAAGTGATGGAGTCGGCTGCAAAGTCCTCGGGGACCCTCAGCCTCCCAGTATTGGATGGAGTTCCAGGGCTGAACTTCCGAAGGGAGGATGGGTTCTTCCTGCAGGATCTTCTGCCCGGGTCTTGTCCCCTTCCAGGCTGAGCAGCTGCAGGGCTTTTTCCGCTTCCCTCCTCTGCAACAGGTGATGTCTCCATCCTTTCTCTGTCCTGCAGAGCCACTCCAAAGGGGTCCAAGGACTCTTGTGGGTCTCCAGACGCCTTTTCCTTCACGGGACCATTTCTGGGAACACAGGACGGATCCCTCCAGGTGATTCCGCTCTTTTTTTCTTCCCCCAGGAGAAAATGTGGCCTTGCAAAGGCCACAAATGGCTTCCGGTTTCTGTCTCTGAGGTGGAAGGAAAAACAAAGACCCAGAATGAGAAGGTGGAATTCAGCCCGAGCGACCTTCACCCAACCTCCCCGGAGCCCCAAGAGGCTCATCCCAGCGCAGAGTCGAGGTCCCCTGAGCAGGGCCGGGAAGGAGGCAGCTGCAGAGGCCGCCCCGCTTCTCTCTCTAGGAAGACATGATCGAGCCTACGGGAGCCTGGTGGAATCCTGCCTCCTCCTCGTCCGGTTTCTTTCTTCTCCTGCTGGGCCTAGGCAAGGTCCACCCTCTCCTCCCCCCATCCCCCCCTGCAGGGACAGGGTGGCTGGGGAGCATGGGACCCGAGAGGAGCCCCTCCTCACCCGGGGAACGTCTAGATGCGCTCCTGCCGGATTCTCCGTGTCCTGCGAGCCCAAGGGGTTAAGGAAAGCGAGTGTGGCGTCCTAGAGCGCCAAAGCTCAATGATGTCACTTCTTTCTCAGCTTCCTTTGGGAAAGCCATTCGTGACGTTCGCCTCCAGTGGGCCAATAAGGAAGCGCCTGGACTTCCCTTCCCTAGGTGGATGGGCTCCCCCTGGTGGATTTCTGCGGAAAGTGCTTGGATGGGAGAAAAGGCGGGAAAGAGGACCCTTTAAGGGAGGGGGAAGGGAGTGAAGGCGGGGATGATGGGCTTGGGAATCGGGGGAAGGCCCCTTTCAGAGGCTCCTTGCCCGACAAAGGCTTCGGCGTCTGTGCTTCTTCCCCCCTCCCCTTTTCTAGGGACCCAAATGCCTGGAAGGAGGTTCCGGTCTTTCTCCTGAGGCGTTTCTAGGGCGGTTGGGCCCTTCCTCCCCTCGGGTCCTCCCCCCTCTTCCCTCCACTCGGCTTCCCCATTGAGGGGAGGGGCCATCAGGGGCCCCAGGGTCCTTCTTTACCTCAGACGGGAAAGTCACATTTCCAGTAACCGTTTTTTTAATCTCTTTCAACCATAGTTTGTTTATTTATTTATTTATTTATTTTATTTATTTATTGGATTTGTATGCCGCCCCTCTCCAGAGACTCGGGGCGGCTAACAGCGACAATAAAACAGTGTACAATAGTAATTTGGTATTGATGATTAAAAATCAATTAATATAAAAACCAAACATACATACATACATACATACCATGCATAGAATTGTAAAGGCCTAGGGGGAAAGAGGATCTCAATTCAGTTGCCTCTAAGCTGAGCAGTGAGCAATGACTCACTTAAAAATCATCAACTCAGAGTTTTTCAAACCTGCCCAGAAGCCGAGAGGGAAAGAGTGAGAGGGAAAGAGTGCCGCCCAGTCCCAAAGGGACTGCCGCTCAGACACTATACTTTTCTGCCCACCCCAAAAAAAAAAATTAGAGGGAACACTGCTTTCAACCTCCATCTTGGTTGCTCTTCTCTGCGCTTTTACCAGAATCTCCTGATCTTTATTTGTTTATTTAGTATAGAAAATGCAAAGGAAAATTGAAATAAGAAATGGAATGAGTTTTGGGGGTTTTTTTTAGATTTTTAATGAGTTAATTTGATTTAAGATACTGTTTATTTTATATGTTGTGAGCCGCCTCAAATCCCCGGAAAGAGGCGGCAAAGAAATCCAAGAGAGATGAGAGAGAGATGAAAAGAAAGCCTAGGATACAAGGGGGGGAAAGACGGTGAGTTCTTTTTAGCACGGTGCAATATAATTTTTTAAAACAACTATTCCACCTTGATAATTCAATCTTAACTTTGTTTCTTTGGAACACTTTAAATGGGAAGATATTGAATTTAATGGGTGGAAAAGTGCACAATGGTCCCAAACACCCAGTTGTGGCTGAGCAAGGGCAGGCTCCTTCCTGAGGGGATCTGTGCTCCTGATCGGTTGCTGAGGGTGGCGTTTCCCACTATTTGACATTTACCTCAGAATGTCCCTGACTGTCTTCTCTGCGGCAAATGTTAAATAAAAGATGAAAACCTCCTTCAATGCATTTGGATTAAAGAGGGAAAAAGAAGGGTACAGCCATGGGGGCATATTAGAAGTCATCAGCCCAACGTCAAACTGTCACTAAATGAACCGTTGTAAGTCAAGGACAACTTTCTTCACTCTGCTTGAACTGAGAAAAGGACCAGAGAACTCCTATAATCAGGTTGTTTGAGGATGGTTATGTCCATCAAGTTGGTGTCGATGCATTAACCACCAATGAATAGACTTTCTCTGGGGAGACCACCTCCCATTCCCCACCTTCAGGTCTTCCACCAGCATCCTCCTTCCCCCAGCACTGCAACTGAGACTCTCCCCCTCCATGCTGTTCCCCCTCCCTCCAAAGAAAGAATAGAATAGAATTTTATTGGCCAAGTGTGATTGGACACACAAGGAATTTGTCTTGGTGCAGATGCTTTCAGCGTACATAAAAGAAAAAGAGACATTTGTCAAGAATGTCTAGAATTTGACTAAATGAACTCAATCTGTATAGTCTGGAAGACAGAAGGAAAAGGGGGGACATGATCGAAACATTTAAATATGTTAAAGGGTTAAATAGGGTTCAGGAGGGAAGTGTTTTTAATAGGAAAGTGAACACAAGAACAAGGGGACACAATCTGAAGTTAGTTGGGGGAAAGATCAAAGGCAACATGAGAAAATATTATTTTACTGAAAGAGTAGTAGATCCTTGGAACAAACTTCCAGCAGACATGGTTGGTAAATCCACAGTAACCGAATTTAAACATGCCTGGGATAAACATATATCCATTGTAAGATAAAATACAGGAAAAAGTATAAGGGCAGACTAGATGGACCATGAGGTCTTTTTCTGCTGTCAGTCTTCTATGTTTCTAAGAATCATGCGGTACAACACTTATTATTATTACTATTATTAATTAGATTTGTATGCTGCCCCTCTCCGTAGACTCGGGGCGGCTCACAATATAATAAAACAGTTCATAACGAATCTAATAATTTACAATTTAAAATATTTTTTAAAACCCATTATTAAACAGACATACACACAAGCATACCATACATAAATTGTATAGGCCCGGGGGAGATATCTCAGTTCCCCCATGCCTGACGACAAAAGGTGGGTTTTGAGGAGTTTACGAAAGGCAAGGAGGGTGGGGGCAATCTAATCTCTGGGGGAGCTGGTTCCAGAGAGCTGGGGCCGCCAGAGAAGGCTCTTCCCCTGGGACCCGCCAAATGACATTGTTTAGTCCAGTGTTTTTCAACCAGTGTGCCGTGGCACACTAGTGTGCCGCGAGACATGGTCAGGTGTGCCGCGAAGCTCAGAGAAAGAAAACAAGAGAAAGAAAGAAAGAGAACAAGAGAGAAAGCAAGCAAGAGAGAGAGCAAGAAAGAGGAAAGAAGGAAGAGAGAAAGAAAGGGATGGAGAGAGAGAAAAAAGAGGAAGGGAGAGAAAGAGGGAGAGAGAAATAGAGCAAAAGGGAGGAAGAGAATTTTTTTGTCCAATTTTTTTAGCCCCCCCCCCCCCCTCAATGTGCCCCATGGTTCTGTAAATGTAAAAAATGTGCCGCGGCTCAAAAAAGGTTGAAAATCACTGGTTTAGTCGACGGGACCCGGAGAAGGCCCACTCTGTGGGACTTAATTGGTCACTGGGATTCGTGCAGCAGAAGGCGGTCTCTGAGATATTCTGGTCCGGTGCCATGAAGGGCTTTATAGGTCATAACCAACACTTTGAATTGTGACCGGAAATTGATCGGCAACCAATGCAGACTGCGGAGTGTTGGTGTAACATGGGCATACCTTGGGAAGCCCATGACTGCTCTCGCAGCTGCATTCTGCACGATCTGGAGTTTCCGAACTTAATGATTGTCATGGGGTCAAAGAACCAATGAAGAAACAATGTTAAAAAAAATCTTGGGATACAAGCAACAAGTTACAGTGGGAGGAAAAGGATGATGAGAAAAACTAGTAGAAATAGAAGTGCAGATTTAGTAAAAAGTCTGACAGTGTTGAGGGAATTATTTGTTTAGCAGAGTGATAGCGTTCGGGAAAACACTGTTCTTGTATCTAGTTGTCTTGGTGTGCAGGGCTCTGTAGCGGGATGGAAGGCCCTGAAAGGAAGCTTGGGGGGTGGTGGTTTTCAGCAGAAGGTCCAGGCTGCCATTCTCCTCCCCCCCCCCAACCTGCCACCTTAACCCTTCATTTTTCAGAGGTTTCAAACAGGACAAAGTGTCATCGGCGACTAAAGGGGGGGGGACCCCCCATTTTTATTGTATTATGAAAGTATTTTGAAACATATTGAAAAAGTTTGTGTGAAGAAAAATATTTTTAAAAATTACCCAAAGTAGGGGGGGAAAAAAAAAAACCTTTTGCATCGGAGAGCAGGATTAATTCATGAGTGCTGCAGAAAAAGAGATGGGGAAGAAAATAGGAATATTAAAAAAAAAACCTTTTGAAATAGAAACAAAACTAATCGATAAAACAATTCCATAACCAACTAAATTGAAATTCAATTCGAAAAAGACTTTATATCATATCTCTTTATTGTCTTTAAATCAATGGATTATACATCCTATAACATATCAATACAAATACTAATTTTTATAACAGTTCTTATATTCTTCCTTTTTACACACAAGAATACATTTATTATATTATACATATACACCCCTTATTATTTTTCTACATAATGTCGTATCACCTAAAAACGTCTGCGCCATACGAGATCCACCCCCCTCAATATCTTCTAAACTCTAAACTTCCTTAATTATATCATTTACTCAAATAAACTTCAAATCTTTTTAACTATTCTGCCTTCACTTTCCTCTTTCATAAATCACCTTTTACTAACATATATATATAAGATGATGAGTGGGACCTCATCGAAACGTCGCCAGAAATTTCCAAATCCTACACGGGAAGAAACCCGAATATATATATGACGGTCTTGGTATATTCGGGTTTCTTCCCGCGTAGGATTTGGAAATTTCTGGCAACGTTTCGATGAGGTCCCACTCATCATCTTCAGGCTGGTGTTTCTCTCCTTGATCTCAAGTGAGCACTGCGAGACCTGAGCTGCATTCCTTCTATAAATACTGGTGGCTGGGTGTGATTTGATGGCTCAGCAATTGCCTGCTGTGTAGAAACTTCCTGGTGAGTCAGAGGGGTAACAATTGGGGTCGTTGATGTAGCTGAGGTATGCTGATTAGTTAATGGTTGTAGATTAGGCGTGATGTCCTGAGTAGTTGGGACTTGCAGGTTACTTGATTGCTTTACAATGTGTGTCCTGAGTCTGGTTTCTGTGGCTGGGATACGTTTGAGGGCTGGTTTCCAAATGTCTGGTAAGCAAGAGGTATCATCTCGCTTGTTCATATTTTGGGGATGTTTTTCTATCTCGATGGCTTCCATGATTATTCTTTTGCTGTAGTGTTCTGTTTTGGAAATTAATTTGGTACTGTCAAAATCAATTTCATGTCCTGTGGTTTTGAAGTGTTGGAAAAGGGAGGAGGTTTTTTCTTTTTTCTTTAATGCATTCTTATGTTCTGCAACACGTGCATTTACTCTCCTGTTTGTTTGTCCAATATATGTGGCTGGGCAGATTTTACACGGTATTTGATAAACTCCCTGGTTTTCAAGTTGGATATTGTCTTTCGGGTTTCTTAGGATGTTGGCTATTTTTTAATCTGTACCAAAGGCTGTCTTGATGTTGTGTTTGCGGAGAATTTTACTGATTTTATCTGTGGTGCCTTTGATGTAAGGGAGGAGGGCGATGCCATTGTCCTGTTCTGTGTCTTGGTTCTTGGGGGGTGTCTCTTTTTGGATTAAGTTGTTGATTGCCTCTCTTTGGAACCCATTGGAAATTAATACATTTGTGAGACTGTGTAATTCAGGTTCCAGGTGGTCTTTGTCGGCTAGGCGTTTGGTTCTGGAAATGAGGGTCTTGGCTACGGAATTGATCTGTGCGGGGTGGTGGTGGGATTTTGCGTTCAAGTAGCGGTTGGTGTGTGTCTTCTTCTGGTAGACGGTGTGTCATAGGGAGCCATCGGGTTTTTTGTAGATTAGGACGTCCAGGAAGGGAAGTTTGTTGTTGGTTTATATTTCCATGGTGAATTGTATTTTGGGGTGTAGGCTGTTGAGATGTGTGAGAAAGCTGTCCAGTTTTTCTTTCCCATGTGGCCAAATTACGAAGGTGTCATCTACATATCTAAGCCAGAGTTTGGGTTTGTATTCAGATTTGTCCAAGGCATTGGTTTCAAAATATTCCATGTATAAGTTTGCGATGACAGGTGACAGGGGTGATCCCATGGGGGCTCCTTCTATCTGTTTGTATCTTTGTCCATTGTGGATGAAGTATGTATTCATCAGGCAGTGGTTGGTCAGATCTAAGATGTGCTTCGGGGGGTTGTATTTGTTTTGGATGGCTGTCAGGGCTTCTTTGATAGGCACTTGGGTGAAGAGAGATATGACATCGAAGCTTACGAAAAGGTCACTGGGTTGTAGGTTTTGTTCCTTTATGATTTCTATGAAGTGGAATGAGTTTTGTACATGAGACATGATGGATTCTGCATAGGGCTGGAGTTGTTTGGCGAGAAATTTGGCAAGATTCTGTAGGGGTGAGCCTATGGAGCTGACTATGGGTCTGAGTGGTGTTCCTTCTTTGTGTATCTTGGGGAGGCCATAGAGCTTGGGGCATCTGGATGATTTTTCTCTGGGAATGATATATATAGTACACAACATCTTAAATCCAATTAACTAATTAAAAGAACTAATCCTCCCGAAAAAAAACCATTAAAAAAAAAAGACAGCCCACTGGATGGTGATGGGGGCCTCCAGGCTGGCATGCATAGAGGGCCACCTGGTGGGTCTGGATCTCCTACCCGAAGGCCACACCCTCCTTCTCTGGCTACTGATTCTTCAGCCATTGGATCTCGATTTCCACAGGATAAAACCCGTCGTGGTGCAGAAGGAGAGGCAGGCACATGACAGACACAGAAGGAGTATGGGGGGGGGGGAAGTGGTTTTACGGAGAGAAAATCATAACTGCTTGTTTGAGCAAGAAATGCAAACTCTGGAGGAGAAAAAATATTTCAGCAAAAAATTTGACATTTAATTTTAAACATCTTGAATTCCTATTGATCACTTTTAGTAGTTGATTCAGCCTTTCAAGTTTTAAGTTTTAGTTTTATTGGATTTATATGCCGCCCCACTCCGAAAACTCGGGGCGGCATATAAATCCAATAAAAATTTTCGTCCTTCTGAGGTTGCTAAAATGAGGATCCAGATTGCTGGGGACAATATGCTGACTCTGTAAACTGCTCCAAGGTAAATTGGTAAAGCATTGTGGAGTAGTATATAAATCTAAGTGGACTTGCTATTGCTATATAGTTTCTCCTGAGCATGGAACCTTTTATGAGAAGATAGATGACCATTCTGAGCAAAGGTCTTTCCACACTCCATGCATTTATATGGCTTCTCCCGTGTGTGGATCCTTTCATGGGAAGTAAGTGTACTTCTACGAGCAAAGGTATTTCCACACTCCATGCATTTATATGGCTTTTCCCCTGTATGGATCTTCTTATGGGAAGAAAAACCACTGCTATGAGCAAAGGTCTTTCCACACTCCATGCATTTATATGGCTTCTCCCCTGTGTGGATACTCTTATGGGAAGTAAGTGCATGTTTTTGAACAAAGGCCTTTCCACACTCCATGCATTTATATGGCTTCTCCCCTGTGTGGACCCACTTGTGGGAACTAAGTGCATAGTTGTGAACAAAGGCCTTTCCACACTCCATGCATTTATGCGGCTTCTCTCCTGTGTGGATCATCTTATGGGAAGCAAGATTACTTCTTTGAGCAAAGGCCTTTCCGCATTCCATACATTTATACGGCTTCTCCCCTGTGTGGATCCTGTTATGGGAAGTAAGTAAACTGCTATGAGCAAAGGTCTTTCCACACTCCATGCATTTATACGGCTTCTCCCCTGTGTGGAGCAAATTATGGGAGTTAAGTGCAGTGCTGTTAGAAAAGGTCTTTCCACACTCCATGCATTTAAATGGCTTCTCTCCTGTGTGCATCCTCTTATGGATAGTAAATGTAGTTCCATGAGCAAAGGCCTTTCCACACTCCATGCATTTATATGGCTTCTCCCCTGTGTGGATCCTTTTATGAGAAGATAGAGAATAATTCTGAGTAAAGGCCATTCCGCATTCCATGCATTTATATGGCTTCTCTCCTGTGTGGAGCTTTTTATGAGTAGATAGATTAAAATTCTGAGCAAAGGCCTTTCCACACTCCATGCATTTATACGGCTTCTCCCCTGTGTGGAGCTTTTTATGGGAAATAAGATCACTTCCACGAGCAAAGGCCTTTCCACACTCCATGCAGTTATATGGCTTCTCCCCTGTGTGGATCCTCTTATGGGAAGTAAGTCTAGTGCTATGAGCAAAAGTCTTTCCACAATCCATGCATTTATATGGCTTCTCCCCTGTGTGGATCCTTTCATGAGAAATAAGACGATTTCTTTGAGCAAAGGTCTTTCCACACTCCATGCATTTATGCGGCTTCTCCCCTGTGTGCATCATCTTATGATAAGTAAGTTGACTCCTTAGAGCAAAGGTCTTTCCACACACCATGCATTTATGCGGCTTCTCCCCTGTGTGCATCATCTTATGGTAAGTAAGTTGATTACTTTGAGCAAAGGTCTTTCCACACTCCATGCATTTATGTGGCTTCTCCCCTGTGTGGATCCTTTTGTGGATAGCAAGTACACTTTTGTGAGCAAAGGTCTTTCCACACTCCATGCATTTATGCGGCTTCTCCCCTGTGTGCATCATCTTATGGTAAGTAAGTCTACTCCTTAGAGCAAAGGTCTTTCCACACACCATGCATTTATGCGGCTTCTCCCCTGTGTGGAGCAAATTATGGTAAGTAAGTTGATTACTTTGAGCAAAGGTCTTTCCACACTCCATGCATTTATGTGGCTTCTCCCCTGTGTGGATCCTTTTGTGGATAGCAAGTACACTTTTCTGAGCAAAGGTCTTTCCACACTCCATGCATTTATGCGGCTTCTCCCCTGTGTGCATCACCTTATGGTAAGTAAGTTGATTCCTTTGAGCAAAGGTCTTTCCACACTCCATGCATTTATACGGCTTCTCCCCTGTGTGGAGCTTTTTATGGGAAATAAGATCACTTCCATGAGCAAAGGCCTTTCCACACTCCATGCAGTTATATGGCTTCTCCCCTGTGTGGATCCTCTTATGGGAAGTAAGTCCAGTGCTATGAGCAAAGGTCTTTCCACAATCCATGCATTTATATGGCTTCTCCCCTGTGTGGATCCTTTCATGGGAAGTAAGTGTACTTCTACGAGCAAAGGTATTTCCACACTCCATGCATTTATATGGTTTCTCCCCTGTGTGGATCATCTTATGGGAAATAAAATGACCTCTTTGAGCAAATGTCTTTCCGCACTCCATGCATTTATATGGTTTCTCCCCTGTGTGGATCCTTTTGTGGATAGCAAGTGCACTTTTGTGAGCAAAGGTCTTTCCACACTCCATGCATTTATGCGGCTTCTCCCCTGTGTGCATCATCTTATGGTAAGTAAGTCTACTCCTTAGAGCAAAGGTCTTTCCACACTCCATGCATTTATGTGGCTTCTCCCCTGTGTGCATTATTTTATGGGAATTAAGATGAGCTCTTTGAGCAAAGGTCTTTGCACACTCCATGCATTTATGTGGCTTCTCCCCTGTGTGGATCCTTTTGTGGATAGCAAGTGCACTTTTGTGAACAAAGGTCTTTCCACACTCCATGCATTTATGTGGCTTCTCCGCTCTGCAAATCCTTTTATGGATAGTAAGTAGCCCCCTTGTTCTAAAACATTTTCCACATTTAAAACATTTATAAGGCTTTTCTTTTTTGTCAATTGCTTTTTGAGATGTATGGTAGTTATTTCCAAGAGAAAGAATGGATGTCCCATTGTAATTTTGTCTCTTGTGTCTTGTTATAACATCTTCTCCTTTGTTTTGGGTTAAATAGTGTTCATTTACTTGTACTTTAGTTTTGATTAGCTTCACACTTTTCCCAGTATATTTTTTCTTCCTTTTCTCTTGTTGGGCAAGAATGTCTTGCCTCGGAGCATCGGTGGAAGATGAGCTTTCCTGATTCCAATTCTCTGACTGGTTTCTCTCAGGGCTTTCGAATTCCATTTGAATTCCAAACTTCTCCATTCCATCTTTATCACTGATCAGTTGGAACATTTCACAGGGATCTTGATTCTGCTGCCCACTATGACCTTCAAAGCAAAAGGGAAATGAAAATGATTATAAAGTTAGAAAAAAAGATCAAAATGTAGAAAGTCAAGTGAACTTCCTTCTGAATTTCTCCACAATTCCATTTGGTTATATTTTGCCTGCTCACAGTGATGTGATATACACATGATGATTTCTATATTCAGGAGTCATGAAAGCTTTGAATATATCTAGAAAATATCTCTTTCGTTACCAATCTATATCTATATCTTTATCTATATAGCGTATCAATGGTAATTGAAACAATTGTCCAAGTGCCGCCTCTATGTTGGTTGAGGCAGGCAGGAGTCCCTTGAGTACCATTTGTTGGAGGTCAAGGGAAAAGGAGGGTCTTGCCTTCTCTTTCTGCTCAAGATCCCCATGGACAATTGGTGGGCCACTGTGTGACCCAGAATGTTGGACTCAATGGGCTTTGGCCTGATTCAACATGGCTCTTCTTATACTATATTTGTATTTGTATTTGCAAATTTCACTGAGTCATTTTTGAAATAAGGAATAAAATAGAAAAACAGAAGGGACTTTGGAGGTCTTATAGTCCAACCCCCTGCTTAGGTAGGAAAATCTTCATAGAAACATAGAAGATTGAGGGCAGAAAAAGACCTCATGGTCCATCTCTATTTTATCTTAGGATGGATATATACTGCTCAAAGAAATAAAGGGAACACTCAAATAACACATCCTAGATCTGAATGGATGAAATATTCTCACTGACTACTTTGTTCTGTACAAAATTGAATGTGCACAACAGCATGAGAAATTGATTGTCAATCAGTGTTGCTTCCTAAGTGGGCAGTTTGATTTCACAGAAGTTTGATTTACATAGACTTATAATGTGTTGTTTAAATGTTCCCTTTATTTTTTTGAGCATAGAAACATAGAAGTCTGACGGCAGAAAAAGACCTCATGGTCCATCTAGTCTTCCCTTATAATATTTCCTGTATTTTATCTTAGGATGGATCTGTTTATTCTAGGCATGTTTAAATTCAGTTACTGTGGATTTATCTACCATGTCTGCTGGAAGTTTGTTCCAAGGATCTACTACTCTTTCAGTAAAAAAATATTTTCTCATGTTGCTTTTGATCTTTCCCCCAACTAACTTCAGATTGTGTCCCCTTGTTCTTGTGTTCACTTTCTGTTAAAAACACTTCCCTCGTGGACCTTATTTAACTCTTTAACATATTTAAATATTTCGATCATGTCCCCCCTTTTCCTTCTGTCCTCCAGACTATACAGACTGAGTTCATTAAGTCTTTCCTGATACGTTTTATGCTTAATACCTTCCACCATTCTTGTAGCCCGTCTTTGGACCCGTTCAATTTTGTCAATATCTTTTTGTAGGTGAGGTCTCCAGAACTATACACAGTATTCCAAATGTGGTCTCACCAGCACTCTTTATAGCGGGATCATAATCTCCCTCTTCCTGCTTGTTATACCTTTAGCTATGCAGCCAAGCATCCTACTTGCTTTCCCTACCGCCTGACTGCACTGTTCACCCATTTTGAGACTGTCAGAAATCACTACCCCTAAATCCTTTTCTTCTGAAGTTTTTGCTAACACAGAACTGCCAGTGCAATACTCAGATTGAGGATTCCCTTTCCCCAAGTGCATTATTTTACATTTGGAAACATTAAACTGCAGTTTCCATTGCTATGACCACTTATCTAGTAAAACTAAATCATTTGCCATAATACAGACGCCTCCAGGAATATCAACCCTATTGCACACTTTAGAATCATCAGCAAATAGGCAAACCTTCTCTACCAAACCTTCCCATATCACTCACAAAAATATTAAAAATACGACACAGAACAGACCCTTGTGGCACACCGCTTGTAACCTGTCTCTACTCAGAATACTCGCCATTAACAACAACCCTCTGATAGCTATGTTTCAGCCAGCTGAAATACAAATCCACTGAACTATCCAGGGATTAAGTCCAATCTACACTAATTTATCTGTCAGCTCTTTATGTGGAACCGTATCAAAGGCTTTGCTGAAGTCCAGATAGGCAATATTCATGGCACCACCTTGATCCAACACCTTTGTGACATAGTCAAAGAAATGAGATTAGTCTGACATGATTTGCCCTCAGTAAAGCCATGCTGGTTTGGGTCCAATAAGTTATTGGTTTTTAGGTGCTGATTTATCCTCTTTTTGAGTAGAGTCTCCATCATTTTAACTAGCTGTCAAACTGATTGGCCTGTAGTTACTAGTTTCTTCTCTACTGCCCTTCTTGTGGATAGGCACAACACTGGCCATTATCCACTCATCGGTTAAAAGGGATTGGTTAAACAAATAGGGGGGGTATCAATTACAGATCTGAGTCCTCCAAGAACTCTCGGGTAGATTCCATCTGGACCCATTGCCTTTAATCCACCACTTCAGCCGCCCCGAGTCTACGGAGAGGGGCGGCATACAAATCAAATCAATCAATCAATCAATCAATCAATCAATCAATCAATCAATCAATAGTTATCTAATATTTTCTTAAAACTTCCAGTGTTGGAGCATTCACAACTTCTGAAGCAAATTGTTCCACTGATTAATTGTTTCAACTGTCAGGAAATTTCTCCTTAGTTCTAAGTTGCTTCTCTCCTTGTTCAGTTTCCACCCGTGGCTTCTTGTCCCACCCTCAGGTGCTTTGGAGAACAGTTTGACTCCCTCTTCTGTGTGGCAGCCCCTGAGATATTAGAAAACTGCTATCACTCTGGATGTGGTACAGGCGTCAATTCGCAGAGAAGAGAGAACTAATTCAGTGCTAGATCACACGAGACCAGTAGCGCAAGATCTCAGGCTACTAATCTCGTGTGATCTCACACTGCAGTAATTCTGTCTTTTAAGAACTAAGAACTGCACAAGATCCAGGGCAAAAGTCTTTAAAAACGAAGAGGCCTTCCCACTCTTGGCAAACATTTTGCCCTGGATCTGGTGCAGGCCTTGGTTAGCAGGGAACAGAGGCCTAAAGCATTATCGTGCGTGATCACGTGAGATCAATAGTGCTAGATTTCCCACTACTGATCTCACGTATCTCTCACTACTTTAGGCTTCTTTTTTCTGCAAATGCAAAGCAACCGAGGGCTCACCACATTGTTGCAAGGTAACATAAGGTTTAGAGAAGGAAAACAATAGAAAAGATAATTTTTGCCCTCTCTGTGTCATGTCCAAGACTCGTAATAGCTCTATAAGATGCACAGACATTTCCGCTCACTTTTTTTTTGGGGGGGGTGGTGGTGTTGGGAGAATGGTGGGGGGGATATGTAGGGTGAATATTGCAACACCTCTGCTGTCATTTATAAGTATGAATGATGTTGGTGGTGCTGCAAACCTCTTATTTCTGAGGTCTGAGACTATATGGGGGGCTTAGAAGCATTGCCTTTGTCATGGTCAGACCATTTTCTATTGCGGCTTGATTTCCTGGCTCCAATCCTCCCCCGCAGGGAGGCGAAACCACTTAAGAGGTTCCACCCCAAACACCTGATGGACCCAGAGGGCTTTCAGAGGGCGCTTGGGGTTTTACCAGATTCACTCATCCACAGCTCGGGAGAGTCTCTTGCAGAGGCCTGGAACAAGGCTGCAGCGGAGGCTCTCGACCGAAATGCGCCATTGCGACCTCTCTGTGGCACTAGACCCCATAGAGCTCCATGGTTGAACGAGGAGCTCCGGGAGTTGAAATGCCAGAAGAGACGTCTAGAGAAGCAATGGAGGAAGAGTAAGTCTGAATCCGACCGAACACTTGTAAGAGCTTTTATTAAGACCTACAAAGTGGCGCTCAAGGCGGTCCTTGGCCAACTCCAGCGGTCCTTGGAAGAAGCCGATTATCTAGATCCTCAGCAGTCTGGATTCAGGCTTTGGAAACTGCTTTGGTCGCGTTGATGGATGATCTCTGGCGGGCCTGGGACAGGGGCTTGTCCTCTGTCCTGGTGCTTCTTGACCTCTTGGCGGCTTTCAATACCATCAACCATGGTATCCTTCTGCACCGGCTGGAGGGGTTGGGAGTGGGAGGCACTGTTCTTTAGTGGTTCTCCACCTACCTCTCCGGTCGGTCGCAGTCGGTATTAGTGGGGGGTCAGAGGTTGACCTCTAGATCTCTCCCTTGTGGGGTGCCTCAGGGGTCGCTCTTCTCCCCCCTGCTATTAAATATTTACATCAAACCGCTGGGTGAGACCATCCAAGGGCATGAGGTGAGGCATCATCAATGCACCGATGATACCCAGCTATATATCTCCACCCCATGTCCAGTCAACGAAGCAGTGGAAGTGATGTGCCGGTGCCTGGAGGCTGTTGGGGCCTGGATGGGTGTCAACAAACTCAAACTCAACCCAGACAAGATGGCGTGGCTGTGGGTCTTGCCTCCCAAGGACAATTCCATCTGTCTGTCCATTACCCTGGGGGGGGGGGGAAACTACTGACCCCCTCAGAGAAGGTTCGCAACTTGGGCGTCCTCCTCGATCCACAGGTGACATTGGAACATCATCTTTTGGCTGTGGCGAGGAGGGCGTTTGCCCAGGTTCACCTGGTGCACAACTTGCGGCCCTATTTGGACAGGGAGTCACTGCTCAGTCACTCATGCCCTCATCACCTCGAGGTTTGATTACTGCAACGCTCTCTACATGGGGCTTCCTTTGAAAAGTGTTCGGAACCTTCAGATCGTGCAGAACGCAGCCGCGAGAGCCGTCGTGGGGCTTCCAAGATTCGCCCATGTTTCCTCAACACTCCGTGGCTTGCATTGGCTGCCAATCAGTTTCCAGTCACAATTCAAAGTGTTGGTCATAACCTTTAAAGCCCTACATGGCTTTGGACCAGAGTACCTCCGGAACCGCCTGCTACCGCACGAATCCCAGCGACTGATAAGATCCCACAGAGTTGGCCTTCTCTGGGTCCCGTCGACTAAACAATGTCGTTTGGCGGGCCCCAGGGGAAGAGCCTTCTCTGTGGCGGCCCCGGCCCTCTGGAACCAACTCCCCCCAGAGATTAGAATTGCCCCCACCTTCCCTGTCTTTCGTAAACTACTCACGACTCATTTATACCGCCAGGCATGGGGGAGCTGAGATATTCCTTCCCCCTAGGCCATTACAAGTTACGCATGGTATGTCTGTGTGTATGTTTGGTTTTATAATAAGGGTTTTTAGTTGTTATTATTGGATTGTTACATGTTGTTTTTATCGTTGTTAGCCGCCCCGAGTCTACGGAGAGGGGCAGCATACAAATCCAATAAATTATTATCATTACAGTGATCCCCCACTCGTTGCGAGGGTTCCGTTCCAGGACCCCCCGCAACGAGCGGGTTTTCGCGAAGTAGCGCTGCGGAAGTAAAAACACCATCTGCGCATGTGCAGATGGTGTTTTTACTCCCACAGCGCTAGCGAGGAGCCGAAGATTGGGGGCGGGGCGGCTGTTTGCCGCCGGCATGGAGGGCTTCCTAGCAGCCCCCCAAACCCGGGTTGGGGGTCCGGGGGGCGCTGGCTCTCGGCGCTTTCGAGCTGAGTCCGGGAGCGAATTCGCTCCCGGACTCAGCTCGAAAGCGCCGAGAACGAACGGCAAGGAACGGCTTGTCCACGCCGTTCATTCTCGGCGCTTTCAAGCTGAGTCCGGGAGCGAATTCGCTCCCGGACTCAGCTCGAAAGCGCCGATAGCAAGCGGCAAGGAACGGCTTGTCCACGCCGTTCATTCTCGGCGCTTTCGAGCTGAGTCCGGGAGCGAATTCGCTCCCGGACTCAGCTCGAAAGCGCCGAGAACGAACGGCAAGGAACGGCTTGTCCACGCCGTTCATTCTCGTCGCTTTCGAGCTGAGTCCGGGAGCGAATTCGCTCCCGGACTCAGCTCAAAAGCGCCGAGAACGAACGGCAAGGAACGGCTTGTCCACGCCGTTCGTTCTCGCCGCTTTCGAGCTGAGTCCGGGAGCGAATTCGCTCCCGGACTCAGCTCGAAAGCGGCGAGAACGAACGGCAAGGAACGGCTTGTCCACGCCGTTCGTTATCGGCGCTTTCGAGCTGAGTCCGGGAGCGAATTCGCTCCCGGACTCAGCTCGAAAGCGCCGAGAACGAACGGCAAGGAACGGCTTGTCCACGCCGTTCATTCTCGGCGCTTTCAAGCTGAGTCCGGGAGCGAATTCGCTCCCGGACTCAGCTCGAAAGCGCCGATAGCAAGCGGCAA
This sequence comes from Erythrolamprus reginae, assembly GCF_031021105.1. Taxonomy (NCBI): domain Eukaryota; kingdom Metazoa; phylum Chordata; class Lepidosauria; order Squamata; family Dipsadidae; genus Erythrolamprus; species Erythrolamprus reginae. The sequence continues at coordinate 3,616,079 of NC_091951.1, forward strand.
GGAACGGCTTGTCCACGCCGTTCATTCTCGGCGCTTTCGAGCTGAGTCCGGGAGCGAATTCGCTCCCGGACTCAGCTCGAAAGCGCCGAGAACGAACGGCAAGGAACGGCTTGTCCACGCCGTTCATTCTCGTCGCTTTCGAGCTGAGTCCGGGAGCGAATTCGCTCCCGGACTCAGCTCGAAAGCGCCGAGAACGAACGGCAAGGAACGGCTTGTCCACGCCGTTCGTTCTCGCCGCTTTCGAGCTGAGTCCGGGAGCGAATTCGCTCCCGGACTCAGCTCGAAAGCGGCGAGAACGAACGGCAAGGAACGGCTTGTCCACGCCGTTCGTTCTCGGCGCTTTCGAGCTGAGTCCGGGAGCGAATTCGCTCCCGGACTCAGCTCGAAAGCGCCGAGAACGAACGGCGTGGACAAGCCGTTCCTTTCCGCTTGCTATCGGCGCTTTCGAGCTGAGTCCGGGAGCGAATTCGCTCCCGGACTCAGCTCGAAAGCGCCGAGAATGAACGGCGTGGGCGGGCGAAGGGCGGGCGGCAGCGAGGAGTTTGCGTGGGCGGTGGGGAAACTCCTCGCTGACGCCAGCAAGAGGGGGAAGACTCAGGGAAGCCGCCCAGCAGCTGATCTCCCGGTTGCCATCTACGCATGCGTGCCCATAGAAAAAACGGGCACGCATGCGTAGATGGTATTTTGACTTCCGGGTTGAAAAATAGCGAAGTACCCTGTTCGCAATGGTTGGGGACGCAATAAACGGGGGATCACTGTATTATTATTATTATTATTATTATTTCAAAACTAGGTCTCAAGTACTTGGGGGAGAGCTGCCATAACTTGGAATGGTCACTAAGCAAACTGTTGTAACTGGAGGGTTACCTTTGCCCTTGGATGTTCTGAGTGACACTGCACAAAGCCTTTGTTCTTGAATTGGATTGGGAGAAAACTATTTCATGGGTTCAGTGTGAAAGTTCTGTTCTCACACAATTTTGGAGGTTTCAGACAAATGGCAACACACTCATCTCACATAACCTCCAGAGGACACACAAAAGCACACCTCGTTCTTTTCAGACTCCACAGATAAGTTCAAATAGAAATGGAAAAATACAGATATGAAATGGCACATAAAGCATCTAAGCAAAGAGACATTGACGCTTTCCTTCCTTGGAGCACGAGAAGGCCTGATCCTTTCCTTCTCCTTCCCAGGGGACGGTATCTCATATTGGTTTTATAATAAAAATAAAGAACTATAATCTGTCTTCTTGAACTCTGATTCGCGACTAGAAAACTCTTACCCAGAAAGACCACGTTCCTATAGTTTTCCAGCATGACTTCCAAATGCAGCGCTTTCTGATCCGGATCCAGCAGAGACCATTCCTCCTCAGAGAAAGACACAGCCACCTCCTCGAAGGACACAGGACTTTCCTGAACACAGAAAAAAGAACAGAATGGGAGGATTCATAACACCTGTTTATCTTCATCAATAGGATAGAAGGGGAACTCATCAAATTTGTAGACAAGACCAAATCGACAGGTATAACAGTACTCCAGGATATAAGATCGAGATATAGATGACAAAGCAAAATCGACAGTGAAAAATGTAACCACGTTCATTTAGGAAAGAAAACCCAAATGCATTCGCATAGAAGAGGTGATACCTGGCTTAATAGTAGTAAGTGCAACAGGGATCTTGGGAGTCCTAGTTGACAAACACTTAAATAGGAGTCAGCAAATAATGTACAGTTGCCAACAAAAAAACCAAAACCCAACAAAATCAGAGGCGGCATTAAGAGGGATAGAATCAAGATGACATGAAGTGTTAGTACCACTTTATAATGCTTTGATAAGACCACACTTGGAATATTTACTCCACTACTGGTTGCCAGATGTAAGAAAGATCTTGAGACTCTAGAAAGAGTGCAGACAAGAGCAACAAAAATTACTACTGTACCAGAGGTTAAAGCATGGCTGTTTTACCGTTGCTGGAATTGGGTGTGTCTACTTTCATGAAAAGAAGGACCAGGGAGTGACATGATAGCAGTGTTCCAAGAAACAATGGATGGAAATTTTTCAAGGAGAACCAACCCACAAGTAAAAGGAAATTTCCTGATGGTGAGAACAAATAATCAGTGGAATGACTTGCCTCCAGAAATTGTGGTTGCTCCAAAAGTGGAGGTGTTGATGAAGGAATTGGACAGCCATTTATCTGAAATGTTATAGGGCTTCCTGTCTGAGCAGGGAGTTGGACTAGAAGACCTCCAAGATCCCTGCCAAGTGTTATTCTGTTTCATTGTTTCCAAATTACTACAAGCAAAGATATGCACCAACTTAATTGGTTGTGCATCACAAAAGTTCTACGTTTAGGTGAGAAAATGGGCAGATCTGAAAATTGCTTTCACTGAAGAAATATTTGGGGAAGTTTTATCAAGTTCATTGATCCTGCAAAACCTTCAGTGCCTTTCACTAACTGAAGATCAACTGATCTATTGCCCTGTCTATCTTTGATTGATCTAGTAGTCTGACCCATTGACTGAAAGGAAGAAAGCAGAGAGAAAATTCCCTGGGAAAATCATTTCTCAGCTTTTGCAAGGCGGGAATGTTTGATCTTCTAATCAAGGCGCAAATCAGAGGACTGGAAATTATTTTGTATTTGTTTTGTATATATATATATTCCTATTTCTTGAAGGACGTTTTTAAAATTGCTTCTTGTAAACTGAAAGTTGGAAGAATACCTAGCAGAAGACGATAACCAGAGGAAGCTATGCTGGCTAAAAGGAACTTGAACCTGCTGCTCTGCTCTCCATGTTGTGGGAGAACACAAAAATAATCCGGGCCAAACAAGGGGGGGAAATAGAAGGAGAGAGCACTCTGCACACCCGCTTCACTTCCTGAGAGGAGAATAGAAATCTAATAGCTTTTCCCTTTCTTACTTGATTTGGAGGTTCAACCGCTGTTTGATCTCCGTCACAATAACCAGAAAGCTTCACTCTTTGTTTCTCTGTAAGGAATAAATAATTTCAAAATGCATAACTAACAAAATAGGAAGAGATATTCTGTAGAAGAGAAGATAGAGCAAAGGTAAGACAGATGGGTCATCGGAGGATCTTCCATTACCTTCTGTGGTGTCCTGACGTGGATCTTCCCAAGGGATCCTCCAGGAAATTGGTTCCTGAGGGGGATTTGATGGATTCCTCTTTCCCTCAGGATCTCTCATCTCCATAGTGCAGCACTTCAAACAGGAGGAAGGGAAAAAGAAACAGAATTAATGTACATCACACGACATAAAGCAGATTCCCAGATTTGAAACACAAATGCAAAGTCCCCAATATCCATCTATGAGGTTCAGGGAGAAGTTGGGGAAGGAGGGGTGAAGTATTCAACCACGTTCTCTCTTTTTTTAAAGTATATTTTTATTGATTTTTTAACAAGATTAATATACACACAACATAAAACAGTGCATAGTGCAAAAAGTCAACCACATTCTCTTCTGAGCTCCCTAAAGTGTCTCACCTGCAACTGGACCTGCTCCTTCTGCTCCTCCGCCTGGCTCAGGAGGAGGCCTTCCACCAGGGCCACCGCCTGGGAGCTGGTCTCTGCTCCACGCTCCCGCACCCAGCCCTCCATCTCTGGGGGGCAAAAGGGACAGGAACTGCTCCAGAACCACCAGGTCCACCATCTGGGCTTTGGTGTGTTTCTCTGGCCTCAGCCATTGCCTGCACAACTTGTGGAGTCGGCTGCAAAGTCCTTGGGGACCCTCAGCCGCCCATGATTTGATGGAGTTCCAGGGCTGAACTTCTGAAGGAAGGATGGAGTCTTCCTCCAGGATCTTCTGCCCGGGTCTTGTCCAGAGCTTCCCCCCCTTACCAGGCTGAGCGGCTACAGGGCCTTTTCCTCTTACCTCCTTTGCAACAGGTGGGGTCTCCATCCTTCCTCTGTCCTGCAGAGCAACTCCAAAGGGGTCCAAGGACTCTTGTGGGTCTCCAGACGCCTTTTCCTTCACGGGACCATTTCTGGGAACACAGGACGGATCCCTCCAGGTGATCCCGCTCTTTTTTTCTTCCCCCAGGAGAAAATGTGGCCTTGCAAAGACCACAAATGGCTTCCGGTTTCTGTCTCTGAGGTGGAAGGAAAAACAAAGGCCCAGAATGAGAAGGTGGAATTCAGCCCCTGAGCGACCTTCACCCAACCTGCCCGGAGCCCCAAGAGGCTCACCCCAGCGCAGGGCTAAGGTCCCCCGAGCAGGGCCTGGAAGGAGGCAGCTGCAGAGGCCGCCCCGCTTCTCTCCCCCTCCGGAGAAAGGATCGGGCCCTCGGGGAGCCTGGTGCGAATCCCGCCTCCTCCCCTCCCCCCGCTTCTTCCGCTTCCCCTGCAGGGAGAGGGCGGCAGGGGAACATGGGAACCGGGAAGCCCCCCCACCCCCTCACCTGGGACACGTTTGGATGTTTTCCCGCCAAGCTCTCCGTCTCACACGGCACCACGGTTGAAGGAGAGCGAGTGGGCGTCCTAGAGCGACAAGGGTCAGTGATGTCACTTCCTTCTCAGCCTCCTCTGCAAAACCCCCCGTGACGTTCGCCCTCCGGTGGGCCAATGGGGAGTTTCTTTCCTTTGGCAGACATCGCCCCCTGGTGGATTTGGGCCCAAGTTCCAGGATGGGAGAAAAGGCGGGAAAGAGACGCGCCTGACAATTCAATCTCAGTTCGGTTTCTTTTGAAGACTTTCAATGTGAAGAGAGTGAATTTCATGGCTGGAGAAGGAAAGTGCACAAAGGCCCCAAACACCCCGTGGTGGCTGAGGGAGGGCGGGCTCTTGCCTGAGGGCATCTGCGCTCTGATTGGTTGCTGGGGATGGGAAGGGGGCGTGTCCACTTTCCCCGCCTTTTTCCTCGGGGCGCTGTTTAAGATTTACCTCAGGAGGCTCCCGACTGTCTTCTCTGCTGCGAACGTTCATTTCTCTTGATATAAAAGGGCAGATTTTTCTCAGTGTCTCCCTCTTCCTTTGGACAGCAGCCACGTGTTTTCTCCTTTTTTCCTTCTTTCCTGCGTGGACCTTTTTTCCTTCTTTCCTGCGGGGAGGAAGGATAAACTCCCTGGAATCGAGGCCCAGAGACTGGGAGCAGGAGGGCCCAGTGGGAGGTCCAGAGATGGGGGCACAGGGGGGTTTCTCTCCCGCTCTCCCCATAAAGGGAACCATCCAAGGAGGGAAGGCAGCACCCTGGAAGTCCAGCCTGGCTTAGGGGACGGGTCTCTCCAGAGAGGAATTGGGGTTCTTGGACCATGGTCCACAACACCCCCGTGGGGGCTTCTGGCAGGGGATGAGCTGCCCCTCACAAGGACCCAGAAGGTCATTGTGGGAACCGACCATCTCTCCTCATCCAAAGGGCTTAAGAGTGAAACTGAAGTGAGAGGGAGACGAAGGTTTAGAAGCTGATTCCCAACTTAAATCTCAGCGGAATCTATCAAATTGGAAGAAAAAAGGACACAAAACAGCAGAGGTAGAAACCAAATATGGGGTCAATCAAAAGGGGACTCCAATGCGAGGAATAAACCGGGTGATTTCCAGAGAAAATCTGTGGAGGGAGCTGTAGGTTCAAACTTCCAAACATCAGCAATGAAGCCTGAATGACTTCCAGAGGACTCATCATTTCTTTGTCAATGTGCAAACATACAAAATCAACAGGGGGTTAAATACTCTCCCCCTCCCCCACTGTATTTAAAATGGTTACAATAAATGGACAACCTGCTGATATGAACAAATGTGCTTCTACTGTTTCTGCTTCTATTCAAAATATGAAGGTTACTATCTATCTTTCTATCTATCTATCTACCTTTCTATCTATCTTATCTATCTATCTACCTTTCTATCTATCTATCTACCTCAAACTCAACCCTGATAAGACGGAGTGGCTGTGGGTTTTGCCTCACAAGGACAATTCCATCTGTCCGTCCATCACACTGGGGGGGAATTACTGACCCCCTCAGAGAGGGTCCGCAACTTGGGTGTCCTCGATCCACAGCTCACATTAGAGAACCATCTTTCAGCTGTGGCAAGGGGGGCGTTTGCCCAGGTTCGCCTGGTGCACCAGTTGCAGCCCTATTTGGACCGGGACTCACTGCTCACAGTCACTCATGCCCTCATCACCTCGAGGTTCGACTACTGTAATGCTCTACATGGCACTACCTTTGAAAAGTGTTCGGAAACTTCAGATCGTGCAGAATGCAGCTGCGAGAGTAATCATGGGCTTCCCCAGGTATGCCCATGTTACACCAACACTCCGCAGTCTGCATTGGTTGCCGTTCAATTTCCGGTCACAATTCAAAGTGTTGGTTATGACCTATAAAGCCCTTCATGGCATCGGACCAGAATATCTCCAAGACCGCCTTCTGCTGCACGAATCTCAGCGACCGATTAGGTCCCAAAGAGTGGGCCTTCTCCGGGTCCCGTCAACTAAACAATGTTGGTTGTCGGGCCCCAGGGGAAGAGCCTTCTCTGTGGCGGCCCCGACTCTCTGGAACCAGCTCCCCCCAGAGATTAGAACTGCCCCTACCCTCCTTGCCTTTCGTAAACTTCTCAAAACCCACCTTTGTCGTCACGCATGGGGGAACTGAGACATCTCCCCCGGGCCTATATAATTTATGTATGGTATGTTTGTATGTATGTCTTTTTAATGATGGGTTTTAAAAAATATTTTAAATTGGATTTGTCATGAAGTGTTTTATTGTGTTGTGAGCCGCCCCGAGTCTACGGAGAGGGGCGGCATACAAATCTAATAAATAAATAAATAAACAAACAAACCTATCTATCTGTCTGTCTACCTACCTACCTACCTACCTACCTACCTACCTATCCTCTCTCTCTCTCTTCCTCTCTCATCATCTTTCAGATTTATATAGTCCCCCAACTCACAACAACTGACTCTGGGTCAAATACAGCAAAGCTAAAAATGGGTATTTACATGAAAGTATTAAAAAAAACATTCAAAACAATTTAAAAAACCTTTAAAAGAAGGAATGTGACGTAAAGTGCCATTGAAACTTTGAGCAGTCACTAAATGAACGGCTATAAGTCAAGGACTACTTCTGGTGTGTCACAGGACAAAGGGGCTGCCCCACCTGGAGACTCAGCCATGGGGCGGAGGAGGAGAGTCCCTGAGCTGCCCCGATGAAGAATCCAGGCTTGTTGCCTGCTGGATCCTGGCCAGTTCCTCAGTTCCGCTTCGGAGGAGCCCAACGCTTCAGGCTGCGGAAGCGAAGCCCAAGCGCCTCTGCAGCTATTGTGGGTTGCAGAAAGAAGAGCTGCTGCTGTGTGTGTGTGTGTGTGTGTGTGTATGTGTGTGTGGAGTGGGGGGTCAGGGAGAAATCAAAAGTCTCGCAGGGGGAAACATGGAAAGGGCCTAGAAGTTCTGCTTTGATCAGGAGAGCGATGGGCGTCCCACCGGATTCTCTCTGGATCTAGGGCCCATTTTGTGTGTCTGGGTGTGTGGAAACACACAATTGTGGGGCAGGTTCGGACTCTGCCTCCTCCTTCAGCTGCAGGTGGAGACCCAGTTCTGTCCTGCTGAGGCCGGTGCTGGGCCAGGGGGGAGTGTGACCCCTCCAGTCCCCCTCCCCCATCCCAGGAAAGGATTGAGGCCATCTCAGGATACAGGCCCTGTGGGACGACTGCCTGCTGCAGCCAGGAGAGGGTTGGGGCTCTGATACCTGCCTGATGTGGTGTTTCATCCTCAGCCCCGAACATCTGGCAGCTGCCCAGCCTCCCCTGCCCTCACCTAGGTGAGAGAGATCCGCCTGGCCAGCCTGAGGATGGGAGACCACCAGGAGGCGTCTGGGCTACTGTATAGGCTGAAACTGCTCCAAGACAAGGAGGGGGAAGCTTCAGGCCTTCCTCGAACTCGCCTCCTTGAAAAGATTCACTTCCCATTCCTCTTTTAGCTTGGTCAGATTTCCCTGGAACTCTCCCCCACTCCCCCCTTGCTCAGTTCCTGCCCGTCATGGGAACACAATTTTCCTCGTCTACTGAGAGGGGAGAAAGTAGAGTGGAGTGGAAATCCTAAGGGGGGACCACAAGAGGGTCTCACCTTCGCTTCTCCTTGCCCTCACCTCTAAACACAGGGGCATTTTAGCCTTTAGTCTTCAGAGAGGGGCGGCATACAAATCTAATAAATTATTATTATTACTTGATTTTAATTTTAATTTTAATTTTAATTTTAATTTTAATTTTAATTTTAATTTTAATTTTAATTTTAATTTTAATTTTAATTTTAATTTTAATTTTAATTTTAATTTTAATTTTAATTTTAATTTTAATTTTAATTTTAATTTTAATTTTAATTTTAATTTTAATTTTAATTTTAATTTTAATTTTAATTTTAATTTTAATTTTAATTTTAATTTTAATTTTAATTTTAATTTTAATTTTAATTTTAATTTTAATTTTAATTTTAATTTTAATTTTAATTTTAATTCTAATTCTAATTCTAATTCTAATTCTAATTCTAATTTTTGTTGTTATTATTATTATAAGTGCATATGGAAGGGAGGAAATGGTGCCCACACAGATCAGGATGGAAAAATGGGGGTGGGAGGGAGAGAGGGGGCAGGGGGGAGTAAGAGGAAAATTCGAGTGAAGAATAAGGAAGAGGGGGGTAGAAAGAAAGGAGGGGGAAAAGGAGGGGTAAGAACGAGGAAGAGGGGGAGTGAAGAGACCGAGGGGAACTGGAAAGAGAGGGACAATAATAATAATGATAATAATGATAATGATAATAATAATAATAATAATAATAATAATAATAATAATAATAATAATATTTTATTAGATTTGTACGCTGCCCCTCTCCAAAGACTCGGGGCAGCTCACAACATAGCAATAATACAATACATTACAAATCTAATAATAAAATTTAAAAAGTCAATTGAAAACATTAATACTGTATAACATAATCAGTGTCATAAAATCCCCAGCGACACAATCGTACACATTCAACCCAGTCCATCATACAACAGAGGTCAGAAAACACAACGAAGGGGGGGGGAGGTAATCATCCCCACGCCTGGCGACAGAGGTGAGTCCTCAGCATTTTACGGAAGGTGAGAAGGGTGGGGGCTGTTCGAATCTCTGGAGGGAGTTGATTTCAGAGGGCCGGGGCTGCCACAAAGAAGGCTCTTCCCCTGGGCCCCGCCAACTGACATTGTTTAAGTTTAAGTTTAAGTTTAATCAGATTTGTATGCCGCCCCTCTCCGCAGACTCGGGGCGGCTCACAGCGGGACCCGGAGAGAGCCGACACTGTGGGACTTTATCAGCCGGTCCTGGAGATATCCTGGTCCGATGCCATGTATGGCTTTATAGGTCATAACCAACACTTTGAATTGTGACCAGAAACTGATTGGCAACCAATGCAGACTGCGGAGTGTTGGTGTGACATGGGCATATTTAGAGAAGCCCATGATTGCTCTCGCAGCTGCATTCTGCACGATTTGAAGTTTCCGAACACTTTTCAAAGGTAGCCCCATGTAGAGAGCATTACAGTAGTCAAGCCTCGAGGTGATGAGGGCATGAGTGACTGTGAGCAGTGAGTCCCGGTCCAGATAGGGTCGCAACTGATCGGCAGCCAGTGCAGGCCGCGCGGAGTGTTGGTGAGACATGGGCATACCTAGGGGAGCCCATGATTGCTCCCGCAGCTGGATCTGGAGTTTCCAATGCGAAAGAGCAGGGAGGGAAAGTGGGAGGAGGGGGAAGGGGGGAAAGCAAGTGGGGAAGAGAAGGGACACTTTCAGAACACAGAGGAAGAGGAGAGGAAAATAGTGCTGTTTACAGTTTGTATTCTTGAATTCAAGGAGGAGGGTATATAGCTGGCTGTAAGGGGAAATTTCTTTGGCTGATAGTGTTATTGAATTCAAGGAGGAGGGGATATAGCTGGCTGTAAGGGGAAATTTCATTGACTGATTGCGTTATTGAATTCAGGGAGGAGGGGACTAGATTGGGAAGTATAAAAGGGTCAGAAAAGCCATTTTAAACTGCACTTTCAGAACACAGAGGAAGAGGAGAGGAAAATAGTGCTGTTTACAGTTTGTATTCTTGAATTCAAGGAGGAGGGTATATAGCTGGCTGTAAGGGGAAATTTCTTTGGCTGATAGTGTTATTGAATTCAAGGAGGAGGGGATATAGCTGGCTGTAAGGGGAAATTTCATTGACTGATTGCGTTATTGAATTCAGGGAGGAGGGGACTAGATTGGGAAGTATAAAAGGGTCAGAAAAGCCATTTTAAACTGCACTTTCAGAACACAGAGGAAGAGGAGAGGAAAATAGTGCTGTTTACAGTTTGTATTCTTGAATTCAAGGAGGAGGGTATATAGCTGGCTGTAAGGGGAAATTTCTTTGGCTGATAGTGTTATTGAATTCAAGGAGGAGGGGATATAGCTGGCTGTAAGGGGAAATTTCATTGACTGATTGCGTTATTGAATTCAGGGAGGAGGGGACTAGATTGGGAAGTATAAAAGGGTCAGAAAAGCCATTTTAAACTGCACTTTCAGAACACAGAGGAAGAGGAGAGGAAAATAGTGCTGTTTACAGTTTGTATTCTTGAATTCAAGGAGGAGGGTATATAGCTGGCTGTAAGGGGAAATTTCTTTGGCTGATAGTGTTATTGAATTCAAGGAGGAGGGGGATATAGCTGGCTGTAAGGGGAAATTTCATTGACTGATTGCGTTATTGAATTCAGGGAGGAGGGGACTAGATTGGGAAGTATAAAAGGGTCAGAAAAGCCATTTTAAACTGCACTTTCAGAACACAGAGGAAGAGGAGAGGAAAATAGTGCTGTTTACAGTTTGTATTCTTGAATTCAAGGAGGAGGGTATATAGCTGGCTGTAAGGGGAAATTTCTTTGGCTGATAGTGTTATTGAATTCAAGGAGGAGGGGATATAGCTGGCTGTAAGGGGAAATTTCATTGACTGATTGCGTTATTGAATTCAGGGAGGAGGGGACTAGATTGGGAAGTATAAAAGGGTCAGAAAAGCCATTTTAAACTGCACTTTCAGAACACAGAGGAAGAGGAGAGGAAAATAGTGCTGTTTACAGTTTGTATTCTTGAATTCAAGGAGGAGGGTATATAGCTGGCTGTAAGGGGAAATTTCTTTGGCTGATAGTGTTATTGAATTCAAGGAGGAGGGGATATAGCTGGCTATAAGGGGAAATTTCATTGACTGATTGCGTTATTGAATTCAGGGAGGAGGGGACTAGATTGGGAAGTATAAAAGGGTCAGAAAAGCCATTTTAAACTGCACTTTCAGAACACAGAGGAAGAGGAGAGGAAAATAGTGCTGTTTACAGTTTGTATTCTTGAATTCAAGGAGGAGGGTATATAGCTGGCTGTAAGGGGAAATTTCTTTGGCTGATAGTGTTATTGAATTCAAGGAGGAGGGGATATAGCTGGCTGTAAGGGGAAATTTCATTGACTGATTGCGTTATTGAATTCAGGGAGGAGGGGACTAGATTGGGAAGTATAAAAGGGTCAGAAAAGCCATTTTAAACTGCACTTTCAGAACACAGAGGAAGAGGAGAGGAAAATAGTGCTGTTTACAGTTTGTATTCTTGAATTCAAGGAGGAGGGTATATAGCTGGCTGTAAGGGGAAATTTCTTTGGCTGATAGTGTTATTGAATTCAAGGAGGAGGGGGATATAGCTGGCTGTAAGGGGAAATTTCATTGACTGATTGCGTTATTGAATTCAGGGAGGAGGGGACTGGATTGGGAAGTATAAAAGGGTCAGAAAAGCCATTTTAAACTGCACTTTCAGAACACAGAGGAAGAGGAGAGGAAAATAGTGCTGTTTACAGTTTGTATTCTTGAATTCAAGGAGGAGGGTATATAGCTGGCTGTAAGGGGAAATTTCTTTGGCTGATAGTGTTATTGAATTCAAGGAGGAGGGGATATAGCTGGCTGTAAGGGGAAATTTCATTGACTGATTGCGTTATTGAATTCAGGGAGGAGGGGACTAGATTGGGAAGTATAAAAGGGTCAGAAAAGCCATTTTAAACTGCACTTTCAGAACACAGAGGAAGAGGAGAGGAAAATAGTGCTGTTTACAGTTTGTATTCTTGAATTCAAGGAGGAGGGTATATAGCTGGCTGTAAGGGGAAATTTCTTTGGCTGATAGTGTTATTGAATTCAAGGAGGAGGGGATATAGCTGGCTATAAGGGGAAATTTCATTGACTGATTGCGTTATTGAATTCAGGGAGGAGGGGACTGGATTGGGAAGTATAAAAGGGTCAGAAAAGCCATTTTAAACTGCACTTTCAGAACACAGAGGAAGAGGAGAGGAAAATAGTGCTGTTTACAGTTTGTATTCTTGAATTCAAGGAGGAGGGTATATAGCTGGCTGTAAGGGGAAATTTCTTTGGCTGATAGTGTTATTGAATTCAAGGAGGAGGGGATATAGCTGGCTGTAAGGGGAAATTTCATTGACTGATTGCGTTATTGAATTCAGGGAGGAGGGGACTAGATTGGGAAGTATAAAAGGGTCAGAAAAGCCATTTTAAACTGCACTTTCAGAACACAGAGGAAGAGGAGAGGAAAATAGTGCTGTTTACAGTTTGTATTCTTGAATTCAAGGAGGAGGGTATATAGCTGGCTGTAAGGGGAAATTTCTTTGGCTGATAGTGTTATTGAATTCAAGGAGGAGGGGATATAGCTGGCTGTAAGGGGAAATTTCATTGACTGATTGCGTTATTGAATTCAGGGAGGAGGGGACTAGATTGGGAAGTATAAAAGGGTCAGAAAAGCCATTTTAAACTGCACTTTCAGAACACAGAGGAAGAGGAGAGGAAAATAGTGCTGTTTACAGTTTGTATTCTTGAATTCAAGGAGGAGGGTATATAGCTGGCTGTAAGGGGAAATTTCTTTGGCTGATAGTGTTATTGAATTCAAGGAGGAGGGGATATAGCTGGCTGTAAGGGGAAATTTCATTGACTGATTGCGTTATTGAATTCAGGGAGGAGGGGACTAGATTGGGAAGTATAAAAGGGTCAGAAAAGCCATTTTAAACTGCACTTTCAGAACACAGAGGAAGAGGAGAGGAAAATAGTGCTGTTTACAGTTTGTATTCTTGAATTCAAGGAGGAGGGTATATAGCTGGCTGTAAGGGGAAATTTCTTTGGCTGATAGTGTTATTGAATTCAAGGAGGAGGGGATATAGCTGGCTGTAAGGGGAAATTTCATTGACTGATTGCGTTATTGAATTCAGGGAGGAGGGGACTAGATTGGGAAGTATAAAAGGGTCAGAAAAGCCATTTTAAACTGCACTTTCAGAACACAGAGGAAGAGGAGAGGAAAATAGTGCTGTTTACAGTTTGTATTCTTGAATTCAAGGAGGAGGGTATATAGCTGGCTGTAAGGGGAAATTTCTTTGGCTGATAGTGTTATTGAATTCAAGGAGGAGGGGATATAGCTGGCTGTAAGGGGAAATTTCATTGACTGATTGCGTTATTGAATTCAGGGAGGAGGGGACTAGATTGGGAAGTATAAAAGGGTCAGAAAAGCCATTTTAAACTGCACTTTCAGAACACAGAGGAAGAGGAGAGGAAAATAGTGCTGTTTACAGTTTGTATTCTTGAATTCAAGGAGGAGGGTATATAGCTGGCTGTAAGGGGAAATTTCTTTGGCTGATAGTGTTATTGAATTCAAGGAGGAGGGGATATAGCTGGCTGTAAGGGGAAATTTCATTGACTGATTGCGTTATTGAATTCAGGGAGGAGGGGACTAGATTGGGAAGTATAAAAGGGTCAGAAAAGCCATTTTAAACTGCACTTTCAGAACACAGAGGAAGAGGAGAGGAAAATAGTGCTGTTTACAGTTTGTATTCTTGAATTCAAGGAGGAGGGTATATAGCTGGCTGTAAGGGGAAATTTCTTGGCTGATAGTGTTATTGAATTCAAGGAGGAGGGGATATAGCTGGCTGTAAGGGGAAATTTCATTGACTGATTGCGTTATTGAATTCAGGGAGGAGGGGACTAGATTGGGAAGTATAAAAGGGTCTGAAAAGCCATTTTAAACTGCACTTTCAGAACACAGAGGAAGAGGAGAGGAAAATAGTGCTGTTTACAGTTTGTATTCTTGAATTCAAGGAGGAGGGTATATAGCTGGCTGTAAGGGGAAATTTCTTTGGCTGATAGTGTTATTGAATTCAAGGAGGAGGGGATATAGCTGGCTGTAAGGGGAAATTTCATTGACTGATTGCGTTATTGAATTCAGGGAGGAGGGGACTAGATTGGGAAGTATAAAAGGGTCAGAAAAGCCATTTTAAACTGCACTTTCAGAACACAGAGGAAGAGGAGAGGAAAATAGTGCTGTTTACAGTTTGTATTCTTGAATTCAAGGAGGAGGGTATATAGCTGGCTGTAAGGGGAAATTTCTTTGGCTGATAGTGTTATTGAATTCAAGGAGGAGGGGGATATAGCTGGCTGTAAGGGGAAATTTCATTGACTGATTGCGTTATTGAATTCAGGGAGGAGGGGACTAGATTGGGAAGTATAAAAGGGTCAGAAAAGCCATTTTAAACTGCACTTTCAGAACACAGAGGAAGAGGAGAGGAAAATAGTGCTGTTTACAGTTTGTATTCTTGAATTCAAGGAGGAGGGTATATAGCTGGCTGTAAGGGGAAATTTCTTTGGCTGATAGTGTTATTGAATTCAAGGAGGAGGGGATATAGCTGGCTGTAAGGGGAAATTTCATTGACTGATTGCGTTATTGAATTCAGGGAGGAGGGGACTAGATTGGGAAGTATAAAAGGGTCAGAAAAGCCATTTTAAACTGCACTTTCAGAACACAGAGGAAGAGGAGAGGAAAATAGTGCTGTTTACAGTTTGTATTCTTGAATTCAAGGAGGAGGGTATATAGCTGGCTGTAAGGGGAAATTTCTTTGGCTGATAGTGTTATTGAATTCAAGGAGGAGGGGATATAGCTGGCTGTAAGGGGAAATTTCATTGACTGATTGCGTTATTGAATTCAGGGAGGAGGGGACTAGATTGGGAAGTATAAAAGGGTCAGAAAAGCCATTTTAAACTGCACTTTCAGAACACAGAGGAAGAGGAGAGGAAAATAGTGCTGTTTACAGTTTGTATTCTTGAATTCAAGGAGGAGGGTATATAGCTGGCTGTAAGGGGAAATTTCTTTGGCTGATAGTGTTATTGAATTCAAGGAGGAGGGGATATAGCTGGCTGTAAGGGGAAATTTCATTGACTGATTGCGTTATTGAATTCAGGGAGGAGGGGACTAGATTGGGAAGTATAAAAGGGTCAGAAAAGCCATTTTAAACTGCACTTTCAGAACACAGAGGAAGAGGAGAGGAAAATAGTGCTGTTTACAGTTTGTATTCTTGAATTCAAGGAGGAGGGTATATAGCTGGCTGTAAGGGGAAATTTCTTTGGCTGATAGTGTTATTGAATTCAAGGAGGAGGGGATATAGCTGGCTGTAAGGGGAAATTTCATTGACTGATTGCGTTATTGAATTCAGGGAGGAGGGGACTAGATTGGGAAGTATAAAAGGGTCAGAAAAGCCATTTTAAACTGCACTTTCAGAACACAGAGGAAGAGGAGAGGAAAATAGTGCTGTTTACAGTTTGTATTCTTGAATTCAAGGAGGAGGGTATATAGCTGGCTGTAAGGGGAAATTTCTTTGGCTGATAGTGTTATTGAATTCAAGGAGGAGGGGATATAGCTGGCTGTAAGGGGAAATTTCATTGACTGATTGCGTTATTGAATTCAGGGAGGAGGGGACTAGATTGGGAAGTATAAAAGGGTCAGAAAAGCCATTTTAAACTGCACTTTCAGAACACAGAGGAAGAGGAGAGGAAAATAGTGCTGTTTACAGTTTGTATTCTTGAATTCAAGGAGGAGGGTATATAGCTGGCTGTAAGGGGAAATTTCTTTGGCTGATAGTGTTATTGAATTCAAGGAGGAGGGGATATAGCTGGCTGTAAGGGGAAATTTCATTGACTGATTGCGTTATTGAATTCAGGGAGGAGGGGACTAGATTGGGAAGTATAAAAGGGTCAGAAAAGCCATTTTAAACTGCACTTTCAGAACACAGAGGAAGAGGAGAGGAAAATAGTGCTGTTTACAGTTTGTATTCTTGAATTCAAGGAGGAGGGTATATAGCTGGCTGTAAGGGGAAATTTCTTTGGCTGATAGTGTTATTGAATTCAAGGAGGAGGGGATATAGCTGGCTGTAAGGGGAAATTTCATTGACTGATTGCGTTATTGAATTCAGGGAGGAGGGGACTAGATTGGGAAGTATAAAAGGGTCAGAAAAGCCATTTTAAACTGCACTTTCAGAACACAGAGGAAGAGGAGAGGAAAATAGTGCTGTTTACAGTTTGTATTCTTGAATTCAAGGAGGAGGGTATATAGCTGGCTGTAAGGGGAAATTTCTTTGGCTGATAGTGTTATTGAATTCAAGGAGGAGGGGGATATAGCTGGCTGTAAGGGGAAATTTCATTGACTGATTGCGTTATTGAATTCAGGGAGGAGGGGACTAGATTGGGAAGTATAAAAGGGTCAGAAAAGCCATTTTAAACTGCACTTTCAGAACACAGAGGAAGAGGAGAGGAAAATAGTGCTGTTTACAGTTTGTATTCTTGAATTCAAGGAGGAGGGTATATAGCTGGCTGTAAGGGGAAATTTCTTTGGCTGATAGTGTTATTGAATTCAAGGAGGAGGGGATATAGCTGGCTGTAAGGGGAAATTTCATTGACTGATTGCGTTATTGAATTCAGGGAGGAGGGGACTAGATTGGGAAGTATAAAAGGGTCTGAAAAGCCATTTTAAACTGCACTTTCAGAACACAGAGGAAGAGGAGAGGAAAATAGTGCTGTTTACAGTTTGTATTCTTGAATTCAAGGAGGAGGGTATATAGCTGGCTGTAAGGGGAAATTTCTTTGGCTGATAGTGTTATTGAATTCAAGGAGGAGGGGATATAGCTGGCTGTAAGGGGAAATTTCATTGACTGATTGCGTTATTGAATTCAGGGAGGAGGGGACTAGATTGGGAAGTATAAAAGGGTCAGAAAAGCCATTTTAAACTGCACTTTCAGAACACAGAGGAAGAGGAGAGGAAAATAGTGCTGTTTACAGTTTGTATTCTTGAATTCAAGGAGGAGGGTATATAGCTGGCTGTAAGGGGAAATTTCTTTGGCTGATAGTGTTATTGAATTCAAGGAGGAGGGG